>NC_081300.1:31879545-32182575 GCF_030435805.1 Mustela lutreola | reverse complement strand
AAATAAGGATTGCAGAAGGCTTATTTTTCAGTTGAGAATGAAAGTTCTCAAGCTTTGCATTTGCAAGTAAGCTCAGTGTTTTTTGTTTTTTGTTTTGTTTTGTTTTGTTTTGTTTTGTTTTTTGCGTGTTGCACTTCTGATTTATTCTGGATTTAAGTCTTGCACCAATTAGTGTAAATAGTTAAATCTCCGTGTTTTTTTTAATATAATTTTTTATTTTTTATAAACATATATTTTTATCCCCAGGGGTACAGGTCTGTGTGTTTTTAAGTGTTTTCTACACAAATGGGATATTCTTGCCCACTTTCTCCATGAAGACTTTCGATTACCCCAGCGCACCGTAATCTTATAACTAGCCTTTTGCTTCTATTTTTTTAAACCCAGTCTTGAGTTCGGGCTCTCCTGTCACTTGGACAACTGGACGATCTTAGTGTAGACTCCTAATTCCACCACAAGCACCAGACAAACCTCTCCCCTAAAAGAGCTGTGATTTGGGGAACTTTGGCTTTCTTATGGTGGGCTCCGTCTTGTGATTCTACATCCACATGCTTTTTGCCTCCTGGCAGTGAGTGCACAGCACAGCTCTTCAAACAGTTCCCTTGAAAATGTACAGTCCCCACACTAAGAATCTGGTGAGCTTTAGGAAGTATTGCAAAGTTGCAGATTCTCTTCTCCTCTTTCCCCTCTCTTCTCTGCTCTCCCTCCCCTTTCTTCCCTTTCTTCTCTTGGCCTTCTAAAAAGCAAAATATTTTTCTTGCCTCCTATAGAATATCTTCAATCCCTTGCTCAAGATGTGGACACAAGGGGTGCCTGGGTGGCTCAGTCGTTAAGTATCTGTCTGCCTTCAGCTCAGGTCATGATCCCAGGGTTTTGGGATCCAGCTGCACATCAGGCTCCCTGCTTGGCAGGAGGCCTGCTTCTCCCTCATCCACTCCCCCTGCTTGTGCTCCCTCTCTCACTGTCAAATAAATGAAAAGGAGAAGTGAGTTGGGGGAAATTGGAGGGGGAGACAAACCATGACAGACTGTGGACTCTGAGAAACAAACAGGGTTTTGGAGAGGAGAGGGTTAGGAGGTTGGGTGAGCCTGGTGGTGGGTATTAAGGAGGGCATGTATTGCATGGAGCACTGGGTGTGGTGCATAAACAAGGAATGCTGGAATACTGAAAAGAAATATAAAATAAAATAAAATAATAAAATAAAAAGATATAGACACAAGTTCAACTTTCAAGCTTTACAAGAATTCACTGTAATTAGGATTTCATTCCAACTACAACAAAAGTCTGTATTCCTCCTTAGGGGAATTGATAGCATGGTAAGACTAAAACTACATTCATCTTATGCCATTCCTAGAAAATCCTTCTTCTTTCAATTAAAGTATAACTGCTCTGTCTTGGACAAACAAATGGTAAGCCCGGGCAGTTAGTTCTATGGTGACCCATCTCTGTCACTGGTTATACGCTTACCATACTGTGAGGTCAGAATTTAAACATGTCCATCCAGGTACTGCACTTAATAGGAAACAAGATAGATGAATCTCAGCCCTCACAGAATTTACTCTATGAATTAAAGGGTCATAATTAAAGTGAAATTCTATAATAACCTATCTGAAAGACTAAATGTGACGATTAAAAAAGACGTGATTTGGACAGTGTGGCAATCACAAACACTCAATAACTATACCATCCCTCTGTAGCTATGCATCTCAGATCCTCCTAACAATGCAAATAGATGTTGTTACCATCATTTCACAGAATAAGATACTTAAGTATTAGGGGTGATTAATTAATTGTCCAAGGACATATAGGCAAAACGGAGAGGAGCTGAAATTACAATATGATTGTTTCTGAACTTAAAGCCTCCTGCATTTTGGTTTTCTGTGTGAACTTCATAATTCATACAATGAACATATACATATGAAAAGTTTCATGAAACATTAATATAGAAATTGAGGTTTTAAAAAGTTACCACACTTAACCATCATCCTGAACAAGAAGACTATTCTCTGTGGGAAGAAGCCTCCTTAATGCCCCTCCCCATTCATAAACACTTTCATCCTTGGAAAGTAGCCAATATAAAACATCAAATTTCTTGCTTTTATTTATACTTTTACCAAATAATTATACATTTACAAATAATACAGATTAGTTTTGTTTAGGGATATTATATAACTAGAATCACAGTCAAAATGCTCTACTATTATTCTTGTCATAAATCAGTGTCAAATGTCTACAATGGATATATCACTCCAGGCTTTTTTTTTTCTTTCAGTCGATTTAATTATGTTTGAGCAATTATCATATGGTCTCAACTACTGCAGGATTATAAGGATTTACTTTTTGGTAGTGTAAGTCCAACCACCTTATTTCTTCTTCAAGAATGCTTTTGCAGAACACACGAATATACATTTTTCCAAAGAAGATAAACAGAAGACCATAGACACATGAAAGGATTCTAAATACCACTTATCAGTGAAATATCAAAACTACAATCAAATATCACCTTATACCTGTCAGAATGGCTAAAACCAACAACACAAGAAAGAGGTATTGGTGAGGATATAGAGAAAAGGGAATCCTCCTGTACTGTTGGTAGTAATGCAAAGTGCTGCAGCCATTCCAGAAAACAATATGGAGTTTCCTCAAAAAGTTAAAAATAGAACTACCCTACAATCGAGTAATTATTTACCCAAAGAATTATTTACCCAAAGAATACAAAAATACTAATTCAAAGGGATACATGCTCCCCAATGTTTATAGGACTATTATCTACAAATAGCTAAATTATGAAAACAGCCCAACTGTCCATACATTGATGAATAAAGAAGATGTGACTATATATCAAATATATATATGGAATATTACTCAGCCATAAAAAAGAAAGAAATCTTGCCATTTGCAATGATATAGATGGAACTAGAGAGTAATATGCTAAGTGAAATCAGAGAAAGACAAGTACATATGATTTCATACCTATGTGGAATTTAAGATATAAAACAAATGAGCAGAGAGAAAGAGACCAAGAAACAGACTTTCAACTGTAGAGTACAAACTGATGGTTCGCAGAAAAGAAGCAGGTAAGGGGATGGGTTAAAGAGGGATTGGGAATGAGGAGTACACTTGTCCTGGGGCACCTAGGTGGCTCAGTCGGTTAAGCATCTGACCCTTGATCTCAGCTCAGGTCTTGATCTCAGGATCATGAGTTCAAGCCCTGCACTGGAGAAGAAAGAGTACACTTGTGATAACCACAAGGTGATGGACGGAAGTGTTGGATCACTATATTGTACACCTGAAACTAATATTACACTATATGTTAACTGGAATTTAAATAAAAACTTAAAAAAATGCTTTGGCTATTCTTCACACTTTGCCTTGTCATATGTATTTTAAGTTCATCCTATTAAATATTAATCTGGCACAGTAAAAGTTTTGTTTTGTTTCCTGTTTTGTTTCCTGTTTCAGAGTGCCTATAAATGAAGGATAATTGACATCTGTAAAATATTGAATTTCCTAATCCACACAAATGGAATACTTCTGTTACTCTTAGATCATCTTTATTATTTCTTAATATTTTTGTTTGTTTCCTCTAGAAGTCTAGCACAGGATTTGTTAGATTTCTAGAAATTAAATGTTTATTTTATATAGCATTATTTTAAGTTTTATTTGTGTGTCAGTATGTAAGACACAATTTTTGGATAATAAACTTATTGAATTCTTAATTATAATTTTCTGTAGATTCCCCTGAACTTTCTACATATAAAAATGTATAATTTACAAATGAGTTTTTCCTTTTTACTTCCCTATACATATATATTTTTTTCTATGTAGTTATATACTTGTACATATTGATGTGTCTTGTTTACAATTTTTATTTTCTATACATTATATTTTGACATGTTAATTTTTCTGGCTAAAGTAAGATTGGTTCTTCAGAGGCTATTCAGTTCTTTGAGAGAGCAAAATTCTCAACCAGGAACATGCCTTTGATATTCAAACTAGCCAATCCAGAGCAATACCTTCTCTCTCCAGGGCTTATAGTGCCCTGGAAGCTGCATGGTTCTGCCTTAAACAATCCAGGACCAGTTGCCAAACTATCAGGGGCCACACTATGGCTTTAGAGCCTGCCAAAAGTAATCAAACTAGCCAGTCCAAAAGTGTTTACCTACCGTGCATGGCCTTTCCCATAGAAATATCAAACAAGGTCATGGCCTAGAAACCCTCCTTGCTCCTGCCCTACTGTCCCCTGAATGAAGCTGTTGTTTTCCCAGGTGACCCTACTTGTAATGTCTTGACTCTTGTTTCTAGGATCTGTGAGTATAATAAACTCTGTCTTCTTGAGGCTCTCCTATGTCCCCTCTTGTGACCACAGATGACTGACCATCACATAAAAGAACACAAAACAATATGCATATTTTTTGGTTTAAGAAATCAGAGTTTCCATACAGTGTTGAACAAAAACAATGAGAGAAACAACTATCTTTATCTAAAGATAACTTTATCTTTACCAATTAAAGAATGCTTTCTTTTTCCATTAATAATGGTTTCTATTGGAGGTTAGTTTTTAAAGAATCCTTTATCAGACAGGACCATTTAATTCAGATTAGCTCCCTCTGAACTTAGTTTGCTATAATGAGTTGCTTAATTTGCTCAAGTGATGTTTATCAATTTTCCTATATCTTTGCATGACCATCTGGTATTTCTCCTGAATTCTGTAAGTCCCAAGTTTTATTGATTTTTAAAATGTAGGCTGACCTTACATTCTTGAGATTCACCCAATCTGGAAGTATATAAAATAAGCAAAGGATCATTGTCAAATACAGCTTAACATTCGATGTTTTTTATTTGTGTTCATAATATTAATCTAATTTTCCTTTATCAATTCCCATAAATTTTTGGTATCAAGTTAGAATAGTTTTCTAAAATATGTTGTGGAATATACTCCCCCTCCATTCTCTGGGAGAATTGGTAATAGAATTATTTGTGCCTTGAACATTTAGTAGAACTTAAAGATACAACTATCTGAACCCAGAGGCTCTTTTACTTTTTCTTTATGGAACTTTTAATTATAGATTATATTTCTTTAATAATTATGAGACTATTTAGGCATTCTATTTCTACCTAAGTAGCTTTGGTAAATAGCTTCTCTATGCAACATCTTCAAATTAACATCAATTGGTTAATAATTTCTTCTTATATTTGTTCAATACCCTAAAGGCCTATAGTGATATTTCCTTTATCATTCCTGAAATAAGTTAATTAAGCTTTTGTCCCTATTAATCACTGTTGCCTGAAGTTTATGGATTATATTAGTCTATATAAAAAAACATTTTTGAGCTTTTGTTAAGACTAATGTAATATTTTCCACATGCTCTATTTTTATTATTTCTTTCATTTTCTTCGTATTCTGTTGTTTTTGCATAAATATGAGATGGATGTTTACTTAATTAATACAGTTTCTCTTCTTTTCTAATATATACAATGAAAACCATAAATTAGCCTTTAAGTTTCTAATGAAGACCTACCAAATGACCTGACAAGATCTGGCTTGGGAAAAAAAAGACAAATTGGAAGCTTTTGGCCTTATACAGTTTGTTATTCCAAAGATACTTAATATAAAGCTAAGCCACAAACTCAGAAGATACTTGCAAATATATTTATACATCTAAGAACTTGTATTCCAAGTATAAGAATTAACTTTTACAATTCAATAAGACAGATTTAAATATGAACAAAATATTTGAATAGGAACTACTATAGATATGGAAAAAGCAAATATACACTGAATACACTTATCATTAGCCATTCAATAAATATAAATTAAAACTGCAGTGAGGTACATCCTACCAGAATGGTCAATTAAATATATATATATATATATATATATATATATATATATATATATAACTATTTCTAAGATTCTAGAACAACTGGAACCCCAATGTTGTTAGATGGTGGGAGATCAAAATTATGTCACTTTAGGAAAGTACTTGGCAAATTCTCATAAAATTAAGCATTTTTTGTAGGATCCAAGAATCCTACTCTCAAGTATTTTTCAAAATAAATGAATATATGCCCAAATAAAACTATATTAAATGTGACACAATAGATATAACAGTCAAAACTGGGAATAACTCAGTGTCCATCAACTGTTGAATAAGTTATCAAAATGTGACATATTTGTTAAATGAAATATTATTTAGCAAATAAAAGTCATAAACTGTTGATGCATGGCTAAATCTCTTGTGCACTATACTAATTGAAAGAAACCAAAAGCAAAAGATGGACTACTTTCTTCCAGTTATGTGAAATTCACAAAAGATGAAACTAATGACTGAGAACTGGCCAGTGGTTACCAGAAGCTAAATGGGATACTATGATGAGCCTGGCTACAAAGGGGTACCAGAAGATTGAGAGGGTTCTAGTAAAATTAGGTATCTAATCATAGTGTTCATTATATAACAGTAAAAAATAAAAACAATTATAAAACTAATTTAAATCTTTGCATTCAGAGATTAGGTGAATGTTTAAAAAAAGTGAAATGTCAGAAACATTTTTTAATTTATGAAACAAGACTGTTAGTGTTTATATATGTTTAATAAAAAGTAAACTAGAAAGTTAGAGCTGATATCTGGTTAAGGCAAATTCCTCTTCCATCATTCCTTCCTTAAGGTACTTGGATAATATAGGCAAACAAGTTTATTATTCAGATCTACTCCATGTCTTTAATATCTGGTCTTCTTGGCTCATGTACAGTGCTAGGATTAAACGGAGGTCTGTGACTCCCATATTCAAGTCCTTTCAACAATTCTTCAAGTAGGAGTTCAAATGAACAAAATTCAGGAACAGGATTTCAATGAACTGGACATATATTCAACCCAGTATGTATCAGCTGTAGTAGCTGAAACACAACCAATTGGTTTAGCAGGAATTACATCTCCCAGAAACCCTCCCCCCGCACCCACAGGGCCAGATTAGAGCTGGGCAAAGAGGAAGTTGCATGAGATTTGAACGGTGAACGTGAGGCAGTAGTCCTCACGTCAAGGCAAGTAGCCCCTGACTCCCTCAGGGTCATTGTGGCTGGATTTGGGGAGAGCCAGTTGCAGAGATCATGGCAGATTCTAGCTAGTTTAGCCTTCACTTTGTATCTAGCTCTTAATTCTGTTGACCAACAGCCGTCAATCTCCAGATGCTTGGGGGCAGACCCACAGAAGTATTAGCATAGCATCCCCCGGTAAACCTACCCGTTAACCTCACATTTATAATCCCTCCAGTGGCTCTGCTTCTCAGAATAGTTCTTTGATGACACCTTTGATGTTCTGTCTTCCCTCCTGGATCTTCACTTGTCCAGCTTTTCCCATACTATCTAATTCTTACAATAAATCACTTACTCTGTTAACTCAAAGGAAAATATGATGACTTTAAGTACTTAAGAATACTACTACGTGTGCATGTGCGCACAAGCACATACAGACTCACGGTTGTTTAGCCCACCCAGGTTTTTTGTCACTTGCAGCATCATCTGAAAGGAAAGGTTATCAAATTGCATGAACTAACTCCACGATAATGCATAAATTTGAACTCAGGCAGAGAGCACTTCAACTCTATTATTAACTCCTGTCTTTAAACCCTTCCAGGTTTAACCAGTTTTCAGGTTGAAGGGGACTAGTTGTCCTAGAGAGGACATCAGCTGTAAGCTCTTAAAATTTGCTCCACCTGGGCTCTCACCCTTCCATTAAATTGGCCTAGAATTGTCACTGTGGTAGCAGGGCTCCAAAAGAAATAAATACAAATTTTCTTGAAGCTCAGGATCAAAATCACACATTTATTCTGTTGCATTCCACTGGCTAAAGTAATTTCAGAAAGCCTGCCTAGATTCAAGAGAGGAAGAAGGGACTTTTGCTTAATGGAAGAAGCTTAAAGCTTAAAGGATACGTCCTTTTTTTTTTTTTTTTTTTAATTACCACTGTCATTTTCGTAGTGAGCACTCTTTGGGGTGAGATAGGGGGAACACAGTGAGGAAATAGTCTCTTAGCAGATGAAGGGGTCCCTGACATCAATCCTTCCTCTCCCTGGGAGAAAGAAAAGAGTCCAGCTCCCTCTCTCAAGTGTTTCATACCACCCCACCTTCAGCCTCTCATCACCATACACTGCTCTGAAATATCAACTGTTGAGAATCTATGGGGAGAAATAAAACCAGGGGTCTTCTACATACTTCCTTACCTATTATTCAGCTTGAACCTTAGATCTACTCAGAGATAAAAAGAATGTCTGAGTCCATATGATGCCCTTAATATCGTCCTCCCAGTGTCTACAGCTGCAACCCCAAAACAAAGTTTTCTAATCTTTCTGATTATCAAATGTATCCAGGGAATTTGATCATATATAAATTCTTGAGCCATAATCCCACATGCACTGAATTAAAAGCTTTGTGGATATGGTAAAGACACCCATATTTTACTGCCACTGACAAAGAAACAAGGTTACAGATAGTTTGCTACCTCTCAAAAAACAAAAACAAAAGTGAACAACCATCATTAGAAGAGTTGGCAATGAAATCCGAAGATCTGGACTTGTTCAATGCCCATTTCTAATACACTCCATTCATTCAATACACACAAGGAATCAAATTCATTTTATTTACATTAGGAACTTTTAATGCAATTTCAAATAATTCTGACATCCTATCTTTGATTATACATCATTAATTTGACATACTCCAGGAGAATTCCAGAATAGGTAATCTAGAAGTAATCTGCTTTCCATGAACATTGATTTTGAAATTTTTAATCTTTAGTATGATTCTATATCTAAATCTGTTTTCGGGAAATTTACCATTATCTGCAAAGTTTAATAGACCTATGACACTTACATTACATCTTTTACATAGAAAAGGCAAAATATTATCATTTACTTTGGCCTATTGTCAATATTGTCAGTGTCTAACAGAGCATTTCCCTCTTTTTTACTCTTTTTCCTTGTCCTTCAAGTAAAATTGCCCTTTTACTCATTTTTGTTCTACCTAAGACTGGCAGCTGATTTTGAAGTGTCAGACCATTATTTGTTTTTGGGGGTATTACCATTTATTGCAAGGAGGATAAAATCAATGTGACATTTCCAGAACAATGATAGATGACAATTGTGAGTGGTCTTTAAATGCAGAAGACTAATTTTTTAAAATGTCACAAGTGTACTATTTCAGACTTTGTCAAAGATAAAGCAGTAAAACTTATAGACATAAAAACTAATATTTCACCATGTTACTTGCAGATAAAGATGCTATACTTATATTGTTATAGGTTTATCTAAATACTACCTTACTACTAGCTAAAATAACTACAGTATAGTATCATAGAAGTCCACTGATTTGGGCCTTTCAGAAACAAAATTTAGAAGCTTGGAGTGAGTATGTGTGTCTATGTGTGTGTATATCCACATGTAGACTCGGACTGTGGGTAGAAAGACTTTGAACTTGCAAACTCCATGTATCATATTTATCTATTCTTGTCTGTATGACCCTGAGAAAGCTACATACCCTCTTGATGATTCACTATCCCCATCTTTCAAATAAAGATATCACTGGATGTTAACCCAAAGCTTAAATGGAAAAGATAGACAAAAACCTTAGAATAGTGGCCTGACCCACAGAAAGCACTCAAATGTTAGAAGCTGTCTACAAATACTATTGTTTTAAAATGACACACTGTCAACCCCTGATTGTTCATCTGAACAGAATTTTTTTATATTATCATTTTGTTATTGTGCATGCTTTCTTACTGATCTTTAAATTCATTTCATGCAGGGCCTGGTTTCAGTGGATCCAAATTAAAATTGTGTGCATTTTTTAAAAGATGTATTTATCTGACACAGAGAGAGGGAGAGAGAGTATGAGCACGGGGCAGGGAGGAGCACTGTGCTTGAAAGAGAGGGAGAATCTCAAGCAGACACCATGCTGAGCATGGAGTGAGACATAGGGCTTAATCCTACAACACTGAGATGACCACCTGAACCGAAATCAAGAGTTGGACGCTTAACTGAATGTGCCACCCAGGAACCCCAAATTGTGTGCATTCCGTTAACGCTGGAACTAATGGTCAAGAAGCAGCTGAGCAGGAAGCCAGGAAGGAACTGCATCGTTCCCATGGATGATCTTTTTTAGAAATGTGATTTATGGGTCAGAAGAACTAAGTGTAAGTCATAATCTGGGATTTGTCCTCAAAGGATTTAGCAGGAATTTAGAACAAACTTATATCGAGAGTCACTTTCTTACTCTGCCCAACTGAATTCAAGAAGAAAAAGAACAGAAAAGCAGAAGAGCAAGGGGAAATGCCCTGTTGCTTTCCCTATTGGTGGTTACTGGATGCTTTATTGATACCCAGTTACCCCTTCATTGAGATTATTCAGTCTGCACAAGTCTTGGGGCTTCCCTGAAGATGAAGGCCTTCCCTTAATTATGTATGTATGAAAGTCATCTTGCTTTCTGGAATATTACTTTGTAGTAAGGGGCTCTTAAGTAGTAAATCATAAATCCTAAATAACATCAATATACCTGCTAACTTTCATTAAGTGTTCAACTCATGAAATCTTGTGTTTATGAAAGGCCTGCATTCAAGTTTCAACTCTAAAACTTATAATTTTATGATACTGAACAAATTATTTAATATATCTGCATGTCCATATTCTTCACCTAGTCAGTGGGGATAACAATGCTTAACAGGTAGTGTCCTGAGGTACCTGGAGGACATGGACTTCCGGAGCCCAAAGATTCTCAAATTAAGTTTTTATTGCCCATCCTTTTACTCTCCTGCCCAACCCTTAGTACTTTTTGCATAATACTTACAAAGTTACAAAGCGCTTAGTTTACAGATTGGCCTTAAGGGTCATCAATGTTAATGAGATTCAAGATGAAGAGATCCTGAGTCAGCAGGTAAATGGTATCCTAGATCCCAACAGCCTTTTTTTGCCACAGACACTCATCCTTGCCCTGAGCCTATTATTACAATTATGAAGCTTAAGAAGAAAGGACTTCAGAATAAGGCCAAGGGGGTAGGGGGATATAAAAATATTCCTAGCCAGTTTCTGCTTCAAACTCAAATGAAAGCTCCTCACCTGGACCTTATAAAGTAGTAACTCTGGCCACAACAAACCACGACCACCAAGAACAGAAAGAACAGAAACACCAGTACAGACTTCTTTCCAGTTCCTGCTTGTCCTGTCTATGAATCTCTGCCCACTGTTTCTTACTAGTGCAATTATCAGACAAAACTTATCAGTCTAAAGAGAAGCGTGCTAAAGGTGTGCAAGACAAAACAGTTTGCTGGAATGCCTATAGCAACAACTTGAAAGCTTCCAGGTTGGAGAAAACCTGGACATTATTTTACTCACTTAAGTCCCATAAAGAAAAGCCATTGGAACCCCAGGCCTTTAATATTTTAATTCAAGTTTCATCTCTAACATTATTTTAAAATAAAACACACAAACCTTAATCCTGACTCATTGTGAGTGGAGGAAAAATAAGCAGAGGAGAGGGTTGGGTAGGTATAAATGCAGAAAGCAGAGAAGATTTTGGAGCACCTACTGGAGAACAAAGAACATTTTAACCACATTCCAGAAGTGATACCCCCAAATCAAGACTTACCATCACAGACTTTGATGTCCGCTGTTCCAGGTTCCAGTAAGAGTTGAGCCCAAAGAACAAGGTCAGGCAGATGAATGCCCTCTATTTCCCTGCCAGTGACAGTGTGGTCTTCAAACCAATAGCACTAGCATCGTGTGGAAGTTTATCAGAAAAGAAGAACCACAGGCTGTTGGTCACAACTTCCAGGATTCCTCAGGTGAAATCTGCAGCCAGTCTCTGTACGCTGCGGGCAAGGAGAGTCGGAAGGCCCCTCCAGGTTAGTAGCCAGTTTTAATGAGCACAGGAACTTAACAAAGGAGGTGTGTTCCCGGTGACCAGCCAGAGACAAAGAAATCTCCAAACTGCCCCAGGATCTTGAGAATTTGTATAGAGGCTGTAACTGGGCTCCGTGACAGGTACCATTGAGATAATCTCCGTAACACATTGCTCTCTCAAGGATGCATCCTAAAATTGCTTCAGCTATAGGAACAGGGAGGGGTGAGGGGTGAGGTCCTTCTCAATTGCCTGGGTGGGCTCCTGGGTCAACCAGAGGTCAAGTCCTCTCGATGACCTCTGCCAGTAACAGGCCCACCTCAGATTCAGTAAATCAGGCACTCAGGGCACCCTGGCAGGAATCTGGGTTGTAACAAGATTTTCAGGCGATTGATTTACTCATTACGTTTTTAAAGCACTGCTCTTGTCTTAGGAGATGTATATTGGAAAGTTTAAACCAGTTGTCACTAAGGACAGCTGTTTGGACCCAATCAGGATTCCTTACAGAAGCCAAAAATAGGCCTAAAGCCTAGACCAGTATTTCTCAAAGTCTGGGCACTGGACCAGTATCACCTAGAAATTGGCTAAAAATGCAGGTTCCTTGTCCTACTCTAGAAGTGCTGAGTCAGAAACTGGTAGTGGAGGCTAGTAATACAGGTTTTAACAAGCCCTGCAGTGCTAACATCTGAGAATCAGATGCAGTCACTAGAACCCCCTTGGCCTGTAAGAAAACATTTTCCTTTCCTTTTGATTTAGCACACTAGTAGTAGTGTGGTAAATCAAACAGGTTATGAGGGTTACTAACAATGCCAACCCACAATGCCGATAGAAAAGCCAACCCAGACAGCCCAGGTGAGGTTTTCTCAGGGTTCTCAAGCAGTGGTGGTTCCTCTCTTTCCTTATTTTTAGAAAAAAATACCCCCCCAAAGTTCCATTTCCAGCAGGATCCAAAGCTCCCCTCATTTAATTCTCCTATCACTGCCTATACTCTGGCCTTCTATTACTGCTTTTGTCATTAAACTGTTCTCCTCAGCTTTTCACAGTATTGTGGTGGAGTAAGTGATGGGAAGGGAGGATAAGAGAGTTACTGAAAGCCTTTTCCTAAGCTACTCATTGCTACCATTTTAGAAGCTGCTCCACTCCACTTCTGTGGTTCTGTTGTCCAGCCTCACCTCTAAATGTGGCCACCTATTCACAGGTGCATAAAGCAGTTACCTACCTTTGCTAACAGTTTAATGGTGGCCTCCCCAAAGATACTCATGTCCTAATTCCTGGAACCTGAGAATGTTACCTTATTTTGGGGTAAGGGGAAAAAGTTTTTGCAAATGTATTTAAGACTTTGAGATGAGGAGATCATCCTGGATTAGTAGTATCCTTATAGGAGAAAGACAGAAGGAAATGTGTGACATAAGATGAGAAGACAGAGAGAAGAGAAGGCAATGTGACCATGGATATAAAGAGTAGAGTGGCATGACCACAAGCAAGGGATATTTGGAATCACCAAATGCTGGAAGAGGTAATACTGGAACAGAATTTCCCCCTAGAACCTTCAGAGGAAGGGTAGCTATGGAACATCTATCTTGATTATGGACTTTTGCCCTCCAGAGAGGTGAAAAAATAATTTTCTATTGTTTTAAGCCATCCAACTTGTGGTAATTTGTTAGAGCAGCCCTAGAAATTCAACACAGCTCTACTCTTCTAATTGAGAAGATCAATATGGCTACAGAAGGTCAAGTGGAAGGCTTTTAAGTATGAAAACCTCCTACAGTTATTTTATTACAATACTGTAAGAGCCAGTTCAAAGAACAACTAATAAAAAGGGACTCTTGATAGTATTCTCCACCTTTGAATCAGAAAATCTCCTCTATGTCAACTTTGTGCTCACCATCTTCAACTCTGTGTGTGACCAGGTCCCTGCTACATTCTCCCAAGCAAAGGTCTGTCCTCAATGTCCAAATGTTGACCAAAAACAACTCAAATTTATCACCTCCTCTGTCAATACTTAGTATATCATGAATAGCTATCATTTTATGGTATTTTTTTCTCCTTCCCTATATTTTATCATGATATAAATGATAGAAACTTAAAGGACTAGAACCACTAGTAACTCAGCAATTGCTGAGTCTAAATAGCTCTGATTTTAAGGGTTTGGTTTAGAAGCACTTATTCTTGAATTTATTAAGTCCTATGCCCCATATTTATAACCAAGTGGTCTTTAAGTATTTGGCTTGAATACCTATTAAAATAATTTTGAATATAAACATACATCCTCATACCATTTTTTCACTAATATCTAAAGTATTTTGTTATAAGTTACAAGAGATTCCAATCTCTTGTCAATTTTGACACTTTAAAATAACATTATATTTATCTTTTAAGTGTATCCAATAGAATCAAATATCATTACCATACCCATTTCCATCTATTTAAAAATACATTTTGCATGGTGAAAGAAACTCTCAATAAAATGACAAGGAAACCTATTGAGTGATAGAGATATTTACAAATGACATACCTGTTTAGGGGTTAATATCTAAAATACATAAAGAACTTACGCAAGTCAACACCTGAAAGCAAGCAATCCTATTAAAAATGGGCTGAGGGGGGCACCTGGGTGACTCAGTGAGTTAAGCCTCTGCCTTTGGCTTGGGTCAAATTCTCAGGGTCCTGGGATCGAGTTCCGCATTGTGCTCTCTGCTCAGCAGGAAGCCTGCTTCCTTTCCTCTGCCTGCTTCTCTGCCTACTTGTGATCTATATCTGTCAAATAAATAAATAAAATCTTAAAAAAAAAAAGGGGGCAGAGGACCTGAATAGACAATTTTCCAAAGAAAACGTAAAAATGGCCAATTGACACATTAACATCAACATCACTAATCAGGGAAATGTAAATCAAAACCACAATAAGATATCACCTCACATCAATCAGAATGGATAGAATCCAAAAGATAAGATATAACAAGTGTTGGTGAAGATGTGAGGGGAAAAAATGGAACTCTCTTGCACTATTGGTGAGAATGCAAATTGGTGCAGTCACTGTTGGAAACGGTATGGAAGTTCTTCAAAGAAATAAAAATGGTACTACCTTATGATCCAGTAATTCCACTACTGGGTATTTACCCAAAGAAAACAAAAACACTAATTTGAAAAGATACAGTCATCTCTATCTATTGCAATATTATTTATAATAGCCGAGATATGGAAAGAACCCAAGTGACCATCAACAGATTTGTACATACATGTTCATACACACATACACACACACATGCAAGAATACACACACACGCAAGAACACACACATGCACATAGGAATATTACTCAGCCATTAAAAAGAATGAGATCTTGCCATTTACAACAACATGGATGGGCCTAAAGGGTATAATGCTAAGTGAAATAAGTCAGAGAAAGGCAAATACCATATGACTTCACCCATGTGGAATTGAAGAAACAAAACAAAGGAAAAAAAAAAAAACAAATAAACAAAACCCCAGACTCTTAAATATAGAGAACAAAATGCTGGTTGCTAGAGGGGAGGTGGGTGGAGGGATGGATGAAATAGATAAAGGAGATTAATAATATACTTATTATGGTTAGTACTGGGTAATGTACAGAACTGTTGAATCATTATATTGTACACCTGAAACTAACATAATAAGATTATGTTAATGATACTTGAATAAAAAAATTATATATATGTATATATATATACACATGTGTGTGTATATATATATATATATATATCACACACACACACACATACATCTCAAAAACTTCAAGAGTGGCTCAGTAGTTTAAGTGTCTGACTCTTTGTTTCAGCTCAGGTCATGATTTCAGGATCCTGGCATTGAGCCTAACATAGGGCTCCCCACTTAGCAGGGAGTCTGCTTGAGATTCTCTCTCTCTCCCCTTCTGTCTCTCCTCAACCCCACTCATCTACTCTCTCTGACTAAAATAAATAAATAAATAAATCTTTAAAAGAAAAACAAACCTTAAGAGTTAGAACTTTTACATTTTCTTTTTTTTATTTCCATGCTGCTACATTCATGATATATTTATATGTATACATATACATATAAATATATTTTTAATTTTGTGTCCGTCATAGGTAACTTATGCTGAAAAGCCTATTATTGATCACCTTGTCTTATTATCAGATTCCTGTACAGATTATAAACAGTATGTAAACTGAAATTTAGTCTTAAACTTTCTGTGTAAGTTTCTAAATACTATAAAATTTATTTTAAATGAGTTATCACAATTATTAAAGTAAATTTTTTATACTAAAAATTTCAATAGATTATTATACTTTAAAAGGTTCTTTAAACATCCTGATGAAATGGATGAAGCTGCTTCCTATGAATGTTACTCATCCTCAATTCTATTCTTTCTTTTATGTCTGTTGGGTTTTATACACGTAACATGCAGAAACATGGTATCAGTCAGAAAGGACCAGGCTATGAAAGGGTAATTAACAACCTCAAAACTTCAATGGCTAAAGCAAGTAAGCAACCAAAAATACAAAATTGCCGATTTTTCTCATCCTCTATGCATTTAATGCAAGTCAGTTGTAGGCTCTGGTTCATGTCTGCTGACTACAATATTCAGGCTGCCAGAGCAGCTGCCATTTTGAAAGTTGCTAATAGCAATGGTAGAGAGAAAAATATTACCAGGAATTAAATCCTTCAGTCCAGAAATAATATATGTCACTTTGACTCCCAAATCACTAGTAAGACGTGAAATCCTACTATGTACTAGAAGGGTGAGACTCCAAAAATTCTAGGTAACTTGCTGTACTGATTACCACAGTTCATTCTTTTGCCCACTAAATATTTGGCTTACCTCGCCCCATTTTCATAAGCAAAATATTCTCATATTCTTCTAAACCAGACAATCCAGAATTTCAATTATTAAGTAGTGGTGGATAAGAGCTATTCCCCTTTTACATATAAATTAGAAAAGATGAGATTATGAAAGACAAAGTAGAAAAGGCAAAATGGAATGAGTCTTCAATTGTAGCAGCTCAGTTATAAGAAAGGGGAAGTTTGAAGTTCAAGAATCAGGCAATTGATTTCCTCAAAATTCTCCATGCTCAAGAACCCTTCAGATGATCTTAATCAAGCCCTAGGGTAGATATAATAAGTTTGATCACCACTAGTGCTAGCCCAAGAGGAAAGAAACATTGGTATGTAGTTTAGGCAGAACAAATGATATCATTTGCTATTAACACTGAAGAAACCAAATTTTATTTTTTTTTTTTTTTTTTTTTAAGATTTTATTTATTTATTTGACAGAGAGAGATTACAAGTAGGCAGAGAGGCAGGCAGAGAGAGAGAGGAGGAAGCAGGCTCCCTGCTGAGCAGAGAGCCCGATGCGGGACTCGATCCCAGGACCCTGAGATCATGACCTGAGCCGAAGGCAGCGGCTTAACCCACTGAGCCACCCAGGTGCCCTGAAGAAACCAAATTTTAGAAGAATTAGTATTTCCCAAAGATTCACAATTAGTGACCTACAAAAATGGTATAACAGAAAAAAATTAGCGTAATTTTTATTGTGTGTGTCTGAGAGAGACAAAGAAAACGAACAGCAGAGACTAAGGGGGAAAAAAGGCATAATTGTGGTTTTTGAGCCTGTAATTCTAGATCCTTCCTGGATGCAGGAAACAACCGCAGCATACAAAGCTGGACATTAAAAATAAAACAAAACAAAACAAAAAAACATTAGGAATTATAAGTTGAATAATTTTATGATAAGATCCTACAAATGTATTCTCATGATACAAGCCAAACCTCCTCCTATATTTTGGTATAGTTAGGAGAGTGAACAAAGGTGGCATTTAAAAATTCTCTTGAATTACTTGTGTTCTTATTAGTATGGATTATGGGTAAGCATGTACACAGCTTGTCATTTCCTCCATTTTCTCCTTGCATTATTGGGAAAACAACACATGCCTATAGACCAAGCTTTAGGGCAATGACTTACTGCCATGATATAAGGCATTCATAATTGTTTCCTTGAAAGTTTCAAGACCCTAGCTCCCAAGGTCATCTATTATCTGCACTTTGCCATCTGACCATTTATCTAGTGCATTGGGATTGTCACTTCAAAGAACTGACCTTGCATTTTGATGATACAACTGCATATGAAAAAGTAGAGTAATTTTTTTGAGGATTACTAAGAAATCTCAGTAGGAATGTAGGAAAACCATAATAATTTTCCTAAAAAAAACCTGCTTATCTGTAAATTTCTATAGCTCACGTTTAGAATAAACTGAAAAGGTCTGACAGATGCAAAGCATTGGAAATTTTTATTACTACGTAGAATTAATCATTTTTCTTTTTGCTTCGGGAAAATACTCTCCCCATAGAGGGAAAAACAAGCTCATTTCAACCTTAAAAAAAAAAAAAAAAAAAAAAAAGTCAATGGGAAAGAAGAGGAAGAAGAAGAAGAAGAAATAGAAGGAGAAGGAGAAACAGGAGAAGGAGAAGGAGAAAGGGGCCATATTTCATAAAGGAAAAGGATACTACTGATATATTGTCAATAAGACATGCTCTGAACTTCCTTCTATGTAAGAGAAAGTTTTCACTAACTTACCCAATAACTCATTTGGTTTTTCTTCCTTCCTTCCTTTCTTCCTTCCTTCCTTCCTCCTTTCTCCTTTCTCTCTCTCTTTCTTTCTTTCTCCTTCTCTTTTTCTTTCTTCCTGAATAAAGACACTTTTGAGCTAACAGCTGTCTTTATGCAAACTAATTTATTTAACTTCATTAATTCTCTAACCCACTAATCCTCCAAGACTTGTTAAATGCCCCTCCTTCTTTACCTTTCATGTGTATAAGTTCATTAAACTCCTATCGTTTATACTCTGTCATCTAATATACACTTGTTATTAATAATCTTTTGTTTACTAATTGATAGTTCTCTGAAAAGGGTTGTGGAAAGGATCTCAATTTTCTTAATTTTCCATGAATACTCAGAGCTACCAAAGGAACTCAAGATAAATTGAGCCCAAATATATGACAGAAAGCATCATGCTTTAATTTCTAGCTGGTGTCCCAAACCCTTAAAGTGTCTCTCACCAAGTCAATTTGGATTGGTGTGGACAGGGATGGCTCTTTTCTCCTTAGGGACTAAGGGCTTCAAAGGGAGCTGGTTGAATGATTGACTGTTTTATTTCCCCTGAGCCAGACCCTGAATCCTACTTGACCTAAGAATATATAATCAAAGTAGGTAGAGTCAGAACTTTGTTGCCATATTGGTTTCAAGGGAGCAGGGAAAATTCACAAAGAAAACCTCTATGAAGAAAGATTTCAGTGTCTGGCTCCTTCCGTCTGCACCCCTTGTATCATTCTGAAATCAGGAACACACTCCCTGTGCTTTTTAATCATCTTTTTCTATAGCCTACTTACTTCATTTCAAAGTATTCATCAAAATCTAAAATAATAGTGGGTTAAGCCTCTGCCTTTGGCTCAGGTCATGATCTCAGGGTCCTTGGATCAAGCCCCGCATTGGGCTCTCTGCTCAGCAGGGAGCCTGCTTCCTCCTCTCTCTGCCTGCCTCTCTGCCTGCTTGTAATCTCTGTCTGTCAAATAAATAAATAAAATATTTTTTAAAAAATCTAAAATAATACATTATTTGCTTACTCTTTCATTGACAAAGATCCTTAGGAGTGAGGACCAGTATTATTTTATTTGCAATTATATATCCACATCTCATTTAACATCTACTGCATCATAGGATCACAATGAAAATGCAGTGAAAAAATGAATGCCATAACAGAATCCTCATCAGCTATTTTGGACCTGTTCTGTCTTAGTGAGGGCTTTCTAGAATTTTCGGCGAATCTGTAACAGGCTATCAAAATACATCCTTTCCCTTACCTCCAGTGAACTGACTAGTTAGGCCTGTGGTTTATCAGGATTCTTTTTGTTCCTCTCAAAGCAAGAGATCAAAACAGGTATCAGATAAAGCCTCATGAAGATCTAAGCAAGAGCTGACTATATCATTACTTCCATTTGCCTAACTGGAAGGGGTGAATAACAACTCAGATTTATAACTCCATGTTGTTTTGTTTTCAGTGTTGTTCACAAGAACCCCTGAAATGTTTTAGGAATTTGTATCATTTCTGAGCTTTAGGAATTTTTTTTTTTTTAATCATTGCTGGCATTCCTGCTCCTTATGATATAGAGTGGCGTGCACCCCAATATCTTGGGAAGATATCCATTACATACCCATCTGCCTCCAAATCCTGCTCCGAGATTCAGTTTCCCAAGAAACAAATTTCATCCTCTGTGTTTTGAAAAAGGATTCAAAGCGATTTTGATAAGTACTACTAGATAGGCAACACTATAATGAAATGATGAACTGCCATAGCTTTCACTTTGCATTTCAAATTATACCCAGCTATGCTGTTCAATATAATCTTTTATTAATCTTTAAAAATAACCAAGGCCTTACTTTTTTTTACTTTTAATTGGGTGTTTGTTGGTGGTGGGGAGCTTTGTTTTTATTTATCAACCCTATTTGGGGATTTGTTCCTTTTATTTCTACCATTTATGCTTTTATTTTTTTTCCTTTTTTTTTTTTAAGATTTTATTTATTTATTTGACAGATAGAGATCACAAGTAGGCAGAGAGGCAGGCAGAGAGAGGAAAGCAGGTTCCCTGCCGAACAGAGAGCCCGATAAGGGGCTCAATCCCAGGACCCTGGGATCATGACCTGAGCTGAAGGCAGAGGTTTTAACCCACTGAGCCACCCGGGCACCCCCCATTTATGCTTTTAATTTTATGATTTTTCCCTTTTCCATTCTTTGGATTTATTTTGGGGTTTTTTTTAATTGATTTAATAAGTGCATACATTTTCAATTTTTCTTTTCTCTTGCACATGTATTTTTTTAATATATGCACTTAAAACTATAACTGTCTTTTCAAATCACTTTTTGAAGAAAATAGGTATTTATTTTTATTGTGATTATATTCCAAATAATGGTATTTTCATTTTTTAATTTTATTCTCAGATATTTGATTTTTTTCTTAATTTTTAACTGTTGTGCTGAATAAAACATGCTGATATCAAATCTTTGGTATTTGTTGAGATTCTTTTTATGGCCTTGAACTCAGTCCATTCTGATGTAAATCCTATGCTTGTTCTAAGTTCTATTTGCTTGTTTAAATTTCTACAGTATCTTTACTTACTTCAGATCACTTTACCCACAAATTTCTTATTTTCTATTTGAGATCTTAAAAAAATATTTATTCATTTGAAAGAAAGAGTGAATGTACATGCGCAGTGGCGGGGAAGGGCAAAGGGAGAGAGAGAGAGAATCTCCAGTGAGTGAACTTCATGCTGAGCACATAGCCTGTCCTGGAGCTCAGTCTCAGGACATGAGCTAAAATCAAGAGTCAGCTATTCAGCTGACTGAGCCACTTAGGTGCCTCATTTTTTAATTTTAGATTTTTCCCATTTTTTTTTAGAAGTTCAAGTTTTTGTTTTTTATATCTCAGATTTTAAAACTGTTCTGTTAGATACTCTAAAGTCTTCTAATTTTAATGTTACTTATGGATTGGAGTTTAATAAATATCAGCTATTTATTTCTACTCTTTTTAATGCTTCATACACAAATTATATTTTGTATGTAATTACTGTACTTTTTTTTTTCACTAATAGACTTTATATAATTTTATTTTTCTCTGCTCTTATCTTTCAATCTGCCTGCCATTCATTCTAATTTCATCTAGAAATAAATTCTATGTAGCTACTGATTTGCCATTGAGCTTTCTTGCTGTTACAACAAATTACCACAAACTTTGTGGCTTAAAACAATACAGATCTATTATCTCACAGTTGTATAGGTCAGAAGTCTGGGATACTCAGGTGGGTACTCTGCTTAGAATCTCATGAAGCTCAAATCAAGCTGTTGAATGACCTCTGCTACTTAGTGAGGGTCTGAGGAAGAATCCACGTCCAGGTTCCTTCATGTCAATGTATTTCTATGTGGGGGTAGGACTGAGATTCCTCTTTCATTGACAGCTGAGAGCCCAGGATCATTCTCATCTTCTAGAGGCTGCCATCCCCTTCCCCTTCTGCTTTACCTGGCTCATGTTCTTTTGTCTTTAAAGCCACCCATAGTGGGTAAAACACTTTTCACACTTTGAATCTTTCTGACCTTCACTTCTGCCTTTTCTCTCCTGCTTATAGCTGTAGAAAGCTCTTTGCTTTCAAGGGTTCATGTGATTAATTTAGAGCACTCTTAATGCCTCCGTAAAGCACCTTTTACTATGTAACTAAACATATTTACAGGTTCCAGTGATTAGGATGTAAACATCTAAGAGAGGTCATACTGTCTACCAAAGCCCTTTAACATGGAAAGCATACACCACACCAAAATACTTATTACTCTATTACTCTAACAGCAATTCTCTCATGGGTCCTATAATTCCAGTGTTTCAGTGATTAACCAATTACAAACACCTACAAAATCTAGAAGCCAAGGACCAACTGTGACTATTCTAATAAGCTATGTGCAAATTTCCTTAGACAATATTATTTTTCAAATAAAATCACTATTCCTGTAACCCAAGACATCAAAAAAGATAGATCAATACTGCCATTATTCCCATACAATAGAAAATCTTAGTGTTACCTGGTAGAAAGAATTGGGAAAATAGAGAGAAATATGGAAAGATAATGGCTTCATACTTTCAGCTTTCTAGTTCTTATAAAAAGTTTGTATAAATTTAAAAATCAAATAGGGCAAAAGCCCCACCAAGAAGGTACATTTTCTACTTCATTTGTGATTTCGGACTTTATCCATGGAATTGTCTAACAAATAGTCATGTAAAGATGGTCTATTTATCTCATGGAGAAGCAACTTATATCTTGATCTGGTAAGGTTTTTATTTCTTGAGATATTCAAGTATAATACCTTATAATATTAAATAAAATTTTGTGTCAACTCCTCATTATTTGTATATGTTCTTTTATGATGTTCTTGTATTGAGACTACCTTCAAAATGTTATATAAAATTGTTTTAGGCAGATATTGTCTTATTTTTAATGGTATATATTGTACTAGTTCTTCACCGAATATAAAGGTTTGGTCAGATATTACATTATTCTTGGTGTATTTTGGGGAGTATATATGAATTTTATCAAATGTCTTTTGGAACCCCTTGAGAAGATAATTTTTTTTTCCTTCTTAGGCATACTAAAATGGTAAATTATATTAATAGACCTCCTTTTTTGCTAATTGGGATTAAAGTCTCCTTGGTCATGGTCTATTATCTATAGTGATTAATTTATTTGACAATATTTTATTTAGGATTCCTGTGTGTATCCCACAAGCTTCTTTTGCTACTTTCATCTTAGCAAAATTTATCACTTTGTCCAAGACACTTACCATTTCAGTGTTGCTTAAATTTTTTAAAGAGTGGGAATATTTCCTACTTTTCCTAAGCTCTGAAAAAGTTTGAATCATATGAAAATTATACATTATTTTCAAGGTATTCATAATTCAATAACCCTCATGGTTATTAAACTCTTAGGATGTTATACTTCTTGAATTTTATTGAATCTGAATTACAATCAATTGTGAGACATCATTATTTTATGTATTTTCTATGGAAAAAAATCACTATCAATTAATCTACAACACATTTTCAACAATTTCTTATAATTTTATTGTCCACTAGTGGAAGAGTTTTTTAACACTAATTTACTAGATATTTGTCACATGTCTCCTGTGCATATACAAACATACAAATTATAATCTCCCCTTCCATTCCATGATGCTGTATTATTACATGATGACTCAGGAGAGAACTCTATAACTTCTATGACTTTGGGTGAGTTATTTAACTAAAGTCTCACATTTCTCAAGTAAATTTGATGTAAAATGATTCTTTTTTTTTTTTTTAAGATTTTTTATTTATTTATCTGAGAGAAAGAGACAGTGAGAGAGAGCATGAGAGAGGAGAAGGTCAGAGGGAGAAGCAGACTCCCTATGGAGCTGGGAGCCCGATGCTGGACTCGATCCTGGAACTCCAAGTTCATGACCTGAGCCGAAGGCAGTCGTCCAATCAACTGAGTCACCCAGGTGTCCCTGATGTAAAATGATTCTTAAAGAATAAAATAATATATGTGAAGCGTGCAGCATACTGTGTGATGCATAGGAATTGCTCAATAAATGATAGCAATTGTTATATCTTGGCCTTAGTACACATGGATGGCATTCATCTTTGTTTCTTGCTCTAATCCAATATTCTCATTTATTTTGAGAATTTTTATATTTTTGATTATTTGAACGGGTATTTAAGAGGGAGAAAGTTAAAATTTATCGTTACGTCAGACATTTAAGAAATAGAAACCTTGACTATACATTTTGAGCACATAAATCTATAACTTATTAATTATTATTTTAGTCCTATGCCTTATGTTATTCCCAAATTGCATCTAAGCAGTTAAAATCAGGTACTACATATTCTTTGTTATTCTCCACTGTACTTGCATAGAGTTAGGGATTTGGCAGAGTCTTAATGAATGTGTGTTGAGTTAAACCACAACCAAAGCAGTTAAAACATGCTAATTTTCCTCCCAACATTCATACCCGGGTTCAGTCTCAAACTAGATGAATAGTGTAATGGAATCATTATCTTCCCAGCCCTGTTTCTCAGAGGCATGTGAAACATATCAGAGTTTCAACTCTGTTCCCAATAGACAAGTGTACAGATCACAAAACACATTCACTTGCCCTTCTAGTTGTCAGCCTATGCAGAGGATCTAAGGATGGAATAGGCCCCAAAGGCAAAACTATCTTCTCATTTTCAGTGGCAACTAGGGCCAAGGTTGAAGCAGATTAACGGAAGTGGTACAGGGCTAGTGCAATTGTCCTCTGGAGAAAAGAAATTCATTTCTAAGACTTGTCAATCACACTCATGAAAGCTACACCTGCTCTTCTTAAAAAAAGAAAATCAACCTATATAATTTTCTGATATTTGGTTTCAGAATGACCAATTTTCTGTGAGTTTTAATGTGTATATTTCAACCCAATAAAGTAGCAATAGCCTTAGGATAAGGCTTTATTGTGTGTGTAACATTTTATTTTTATTCTGTTTCATACTTAAAGAAAACTTTCAAGAATAACACAGGGAATTTTATTCCCTGGGTTTTGTTGTTGTGTTTTTTTTTTTTTTTTCCAGAATAACCAGTTATTTTCCTTTTGACTCATCTGTTTTTGTCATTCTCCTGTCTGCGTGTGTATGTGAGTATATGTCCACGTATATATGTAAATGAATTTCAAATAAGTTTATTGTGGAATCAATTGTGATATCAAGATCCTTTACAACTAAATATTTCCATTAGTTTTTTTAAATTTTAATATTTATTTATTTATTCATTTATTTTAAGATTTTATTTATTTACTTGACAGACAGAGATCACAAGTAGGCAGACAGGCAAGCAGAGAGAGAGAGAGGGAAGCAGGCTCCCTGCAGAGCAGAGAGCCCAATGTGGGGCTCAATCCCAGGACCCAAGGGAGGCTTTAACCCACTGAGCCACCCAGGCACCCCCATTTAGTTTTTTTAGAAGTGTATTCTCTTACCTTATCAATATACAATTATCAAAATCAGAAAATTAAACATTAATCACAATACTATCATCTAATCCACTCTATGTTTATTATTGTCAAAATATGATATTATTTCTTTGGTTGATCAAATTGTGCTAGATTTGACCAACACAAGCCCCTTCATTTAATCTTTTGTTTTTTTCTGATATCTTTAAACTTCTTGAACTTTTTCTTAACACAGAGTTATCTTCCCATTTTGTGATGTCAATCCTTTCTCCAACAGTGACAATTCTGATTCCCACTAACCTTACTATTTTCATTTAATTTCGTAAGAAGAATAAACCTAAAGCATTTTCTGAATTGCTGAACCATATCGTCATTCCCCTGAAAAAAACAAATCTACAAAATAGAGTTCAGTAAGTAAAATATAAATATCAAAAAATGCTAATATTTTTTGTAAAATTCACAGAAAATGAAATGCATCATTCTTGAGTGAACAAGTCAGAGTTTTGAAAAATTCATATACCCATGTATATGCTTTATACACACCTAGATAAAGCACATACCTCATTAAACTGTCCTTGAATTCCTTGGATAAATCTTGCTTGTACATAATGTTCTATCCTTTTCACAGATTGCTGTATATAAATTGTTAACATATTTTTTAAACATTTATAAGATATATTAATGTGAAATTTCCTTTTCACTTATTTTGATATCAGGCTTATGCTACTCTTATAAAATGAGTTAGGAAGTGTTCTACCTTCTACATTCTCTGAAAAAAAATAGTCCTTAAATTGTTACTGTTTCTTAAATATTTGAACATTAAATCTTGGAAAATTCTTTAGAATGTTTTTAATAACTAATTTACTTTGTTTAATAGATACAGAGCTTTTGAGATTTTCTATTTAATCTCACGTTAAGTTATAAGTGGTGATTTCCTAAGAATTTGTTCATTCCATCTGATACCTCAAATGTATTGGCAGAATATTATTAATACTTGTACTATATTATCTTTCTAATATGTAGTATCTATAGAGATAACCAATTTTTCCCTCTTATTATTCCATTTGATCATCCTGTTAGCTGTTAATCTTCAAATAGCCATCTTTTAGTTCAACTTCTCTAAATTGTCTTCCATTTTATTATTTTCTATTTATTATATTTATTGTATCTCTCTAGTTACTTTGGTTTTAGTTTACTCTAAAACTAAATAATTGATTTAGTTTTCTCTAAAACTAAGTAATTGATTTTTAATAATTCTTCTTTTAATTAGAATATTTAAAATATAAATTTTCCTCTAAGCACCATTTAGCTGCACATGGATGTACTATATGTTTATATGTTTATAAACAATAATATGTTGCTTATATGTTTTATTTTATCATTTGTTTACAACATTTTGTAATTTGTTTGTGATTTCTTATTTGCATATAGGGCATCTGAAAGTATGCCATTAAGTTCGAATATGTTTGGGAATTTTGTTTTCTAGGTTTGTATATGAATAGTTTCTAATTCTTTTCATTATAATCAGATAATATGCTATATTCTCTAACAGAGAATTTCAAAGTTTTCAAAAATATCAAGTCTTCTCTTAAATGACATATCTTGGGTGAAAATAACATTTGTGCTTGAAAACAATGTATATATTGCATTTATTTTCTGAAGTTTTCAATAGCTATCAAATAGGCTGTAGTGTCTAATTGTGTTATTCACATCGTCAGTCCTTACTGATTTTTGTGTGTCTAAATGTTCTATATCCATTACTGAGAAAGATGTGGTAAATTTTTAATTTCTGATGAAGTAAATTTCTATTATTGTCAAATATTTTTCATGTCTCACAATAATTTTTTTCTAGTAGTTTATGTTGTTTGATATTAACATAGCATACCCAGCTATGGTAGGCACAGTAATGACCCATCAAAGATGTCTGTTTACCAATCCCCACAGATTATGAATATGCAAAAGAAATCAATGTTGTAGATAGAATTAAGTTGTTAATTAGCTGGCCTTATGATAATCAGATTAAACTGAGTTATCTGAGTGGGCCCAATGTAATTATAAGAACTCATAAGTGAAACAGGAAACCAAGAGGGTCAGAGTCAGAGAAGTAAAAGTAGCAGGACACGTGCAAAAGTCTGAGGGATTTAATTGCCTGATTTTAAGACAGCAGTGGGCCACAAGAAAAGGAATGGGGACATCTCCTAGAACCTGAAAAAATGCAAGGGAATAAAGTCTCCCCTAAAAACTCTAGAAGCAATGCAGTCCTGCTTATACCTTAAATTTAGCCCAGTGAGACTTACTCTGGATTTCTTACCTCCAGAACTCTAAGATAATACATTTTTATTATCATAAGGAACAAATTTGTAATAATTTGTTATGGCAGTGGTAAGAAACTAATAACCTTCTTATGCTTACTATTTTTATAGTATGTCCTTTTTTATCCTTTTATTTCTATCCTATCAGTGTCATATTTTATAATGCACAT
Source organism: Mustela lutreola (assembly GCF_030435805.1). Taxonomy (NCBI): domain Eukaryota; kingdom Metazoa; phylum Chordata; class Mammalia; order Carnivora; family Mustelidae; genus Mustela; species Mustela lutreola. Next base: position 32,154,648 of record NC_081300.1, on the reverse strand, counting down.
AGAACTGGTTTACATCTAATTTCACAATATCTACCTTATCACAAGGGCTCGTAATTTTTTAGCTCAATTACGTACAATGCAATTACTGATATTGTTGGATTTAGTTCTTCAATTTTCTCATTTTTTCTAATTCTTTTCTTCTATTTATTCTTTATGCTTTCTTTTGAGTTAAACACATATTGTTTTTATATTCTATTTAATCTGTCCATTGGATTTTTATTTTTATTTTATTTTATTTTTTTAAAGATTTTATTTATTTATCAGAGAGAGAGGGGGGGAGAGAGAGAGCACAGGCAGACAGAATGGCAGGCAGAGGCAGAGGGAGAAGCAGGCTCCCTGCTGAGCAAGGAGCCCGATGTGGGACTCGATCCCAGGACGCTGGGATCATGACCTGAGCCGAAGGCAGCTGCTTAACCAACTGAGCCACCCAGGCGTCCCTGTCCATTGGATTTTTACTATAGATCATTGCATTCTCTAGTAGTTGTTCTGAAATTTTAAAATGTATCCTTTAAAAAAACACCAAATTTAGAGTAAATATTGTAGAACATTATGTATTGCAAGAAACTTGTCACAGTACTGTTGTAATAATCACTCCTTTCACTATTTATGCTGTCATATGTATAGCATCTGCATATAGTGGAAAAGTCATCACTCACAAGAGAGTGACATATCTTTTTCTTTAAAAAGTCCATGTCTTTAAAGAATGCTTTAGGCTGAAAAGAAATGTTATCAGATGAAAACTTGCAGCTATAGACATGCATAAAGAACACCAGCAATGACAAATAAGCACATAAAAATGAAAAAATATATTTGTTAATCTTTTAATTCCTATTCTATTGGATCTTTTTAATTGACTTCTCTACACAGCTTTGCTGGGCATTTTCTTCTTCTTTCATGAACATGCAAAGTCTGTCTGGGATTTTTTTTTTTCCCCAGACATTATAGTTTCCAATTCTGGAATTTCCATTTGGCTTTTCTGTTTATAGTTTCCATTTATCTTTGAAACTCTCCATCTAATCATGCATTATAAGTATATTTTCATTTAGGTCCTTAAGCATGTTTATAATAGCAGTGTTAACATTCTGGCCCAGTAATTTTAATATCTGGGTCATCTCAATGTAAGGTTCTAACAATTGCCTTTCCTCTAGACAATTGGTACATTTTACTGTTTCTTCATATGCTTAAAAATTTTGATCCAATATTTGGAAATTTTGGAAGACATGTTGTAGGGATTCTGGATTCTGCTATCTCCTTCTGAAAAATTCTATTTTTTTTTTCATATCTAATTTTGAATTTTTATTGCAAGCCTAAAGATCTGCATTGCCACCTCTGTCTATATTGAGTCAATGATGTAAACTTAGACATGTTTTTGGCCAGTCTTCTTGGCATTCAAATGTCATCTTTGAAACTCTGAAAGAGTTTTTATGTTATTAGGTTGGCATCTTCTCAGAGGAAACCCTCTGCTTAATCTAATCTTTTCTCTTTAGTCCTCAAACCTGCCATTTTTTTAAATTTTTTTTATTTTTTATAAACATATATTTTTATCCCCAGGGGTACAGGTCTGTGAATCACCAGGTTTACACGAAAAAATCTATTTTTTATTCTAACAGTTGGTTAACTTGACTGAAGCTAAACTCCAAACTCTAATCCTTTTGGTATGCAGTAACTCAAATCCCTACTCACTTATTTTAGCTAGTTATCTTCTGCTAGGCCCTATATTCTCCTCTGTGGGTCTGTCAATGAAAAGTTACTTATTGAGTTAGACAGAGTTTTCTACAAATTTTGGGACACCTCTCTCTGTAACTGCTCCAATTCAGGGATCTCCCCTGTCAATTTTCAGACATTCTGGCAGTCCCAGATTTTATCTTCTAATTCCTTATTCCAGGAAAAGTGTAGATTTCTGCTTGAGTACCAATTATTCAATACAGAATAGAAATTTATTCTCAACTACTTTGCTAGAGTCTAAAGAAATGACTACATAATCCTGATCAAAAAAACACAGGAGTCCAGACAATCAGGTAAAATCATCCTTTTAGAGCTGCTGGATTGGGGTGCCTGGGTGGCTCAGTGGGTTAAGCCGCTGCCTTCGGCTCAGGTCATGATCTCAGGGTCCTGGAATCGAGTCCCGCATCGGGCTCTCTGCTCAGCAGGGAGCCTGCTTCCTTCTCTCTCTCTCTGCCTGCCTCTCAATATACTTGTAATTTCTCTCTGTCAAATAAATAAATAAAATCTTTAAAAAAAAAATAGAGCTGCTGGATAGTAACATGGTCATTTCAGCAGGATTAAACATCTTATAAGACTGACTCCAGTCTTCATATTTGACTTCACTGTAATATGTATAATAATTCATAATAAAATGAATTTTAATACCATCAGGAAACAAAAATGAACAGATATATTTTTATAAAATTGAGTTTGTTAATTTGGGGAAGAGAATAGAAGGCTAGAAAAGATGCCAATTAAGAAACCGAAGGGTTAGGGAACAATGTCAGATAAGAAATCATGTTACTTGCTCTTAAAACCTGCAATGTAGTGTCGTCATTGAGAGCAAATTGCTAGATTACTTTATTCCACAGGATGCCAATAACTAGGTAATTTACTCTGTGGATATACTGTAATTGCCATGTAATTAGAATAATTACATTTTGGGGGCAGGATATGCACTTACGCTAGGTTATGATTTCGCTCAATAGTCAGCCTGTGCAATTTAGTTTTCAGATGTTGAAAACTTAAGATTAGGTCAAAATTTCTTTTTATCTTTAGCTTCAGACATTTTTCTCATTGCCGAACTGATACAGTTTTGCAAATCTTACTGTCCTTTCTAGTTCGAGAGTATCCTCCCCTCTCTGGAGCAACATCAGCCTTTGATGGTGAATGCCCTAAATCCTTACCTATTTTCAGTATTTCTTCTAAGTTGCATTTATATATTTTTTATTCCCAAGCATATCTTTTTAGCTCAATCTCTTTCCTGAGTTCCAAACTTAAATATTCTAGTATCTTCTTATTATCCTCCCCCCAAATATCTAATACACACACCCAAATTAATGTGTCTAATTTCTGGATTCCTCTTTAGAAACCTAAACCTGTCCTTTCCAGGCTTTTCCATTATGGTAAATAAATCATTAACCCAGATGCTTGGACAAAAAAGTTTATAGGTGAATGTTGATTCCTCCACCTACTATTCCTTCATATCTTACATAAATATGTTCTGAACCTGGGCAATTTTTGCCACCTTCCTTACTGCTTCTTTAGCTCAAACCACTATCATCTGCATTCTTGACTGCTGCGATAAGTCTTTTAATTTTCTTCTTATCTTGTCTTTGACACATCCCCTCTACATAATAAATCAATGATCTAAGTAATATATAAATTGTATCACAGTACTACCTATTAAAACCCTACCATTTATTTCCCATAATGTTTAGAATTAAGTTGTACTTTTTAACAAGGCCTAGACGTTCCCTATAATCTTTTTTCTACCTATTTTTCTAACATGATGTCCTTATTACTTACCTTTAGGCTCTGCAAAGCCATAATGTCCTCCAAGCTTTTTTTTTTTTTTTTTTTCCCAAATGTTAAACTGACTTCTTCCTTAGGGCCTTTCACTTCTATTTCTGCTTTTTGAGATGTTCTTATCCTAATCCTTCTTAATTCTTTACTCCTTGATTCACTCAGTTTTACCTCAAATGTTAACACATCAGAGATGTCTTCATTGTCCAGCCCATCTGGACTCCATCCTCACCCTACCACGCTTGTCTCTTAAGTCTCTTTTATTTTTGTTCACATAATTTATCACTTGAAATGATAGATAAGTGGATAAATAAATAGGAATAGATCTATATAAATATATAGATACCTAAATAAATACAGATATAGTTTGGGAAATATTTTTACTGGTTTCTTTTCAGACTCCTCACCTAGAATACTAACTCTACTACAAACCTCAAATTCTGCCTCCAATACAAGTGCATCCTCGGTTCCAATAAGAGTATCTAACACATAGGAGATGATACATATACATTTTTAAAAGATTTTACTTATTTATTTGACAGAGAGATGCAAGTGAGAGAGGGAACACAAGCAGGGGAAATGGGAGAGGGATAAGAAGGTTTCCCCACTAAGCAGGGAGCCCGATGTGGAGCCTGATCCCAGGACCCGGATCCTGACCTGAGCTGAAGGCAGATGCTTAACCCACTGCATCAGCCAGTGGGGTGTGTTTCTGTGTATAATATTATATATTACATACTAATTTTTAAATTAGAATTAATTATGGTATGTTTGGAGCCAAGAGATCTAATAGAAATAATAGGCAAAATCATAATGCCATTCCTCACATTTAAAAAAAAGTAGCATCACTACATGAATGGAAATGAAAGATGACCTCAGACCTGTTTTTCCAAAAGTGAAGGTATGAGTTGCATGAGACACTCAGAGAAGACACTTTCTCATAAGACTTTTACAGTAGTTAATTGTATATTACATATATTTTAAAGTGTTTATAATTACAAATATAATATATACTGTATTTGTGTAAAGGATTTTGGAAAATGTTAAACTTAGGAGACTCAAAAGGAAGAAAATTACTTATAATTTCATGATCTAGAATCCCATAATTCTAGAGAATTACTTGTAAACAATGTTCCAAATATCCTGTTTTCATTTTCATGCAATTTTTATGTATTAAAAATTGTGCTACTCCACATACAGACTGTTGTGTTTTTTGCATGGAATTTTATGTCATGAACAATGTCTTGTATTGCATATTTTTTTATAAAGATTTTTATTTATTTATTTGACACAGAGAGATCACAAGCAGGCAGAGAGGCAGGTAGAGAGAGAGGAAGGGAAGCAGGCTCCCCGCTGAGCAGAAAGCCCATTGCGGGGCTCGATCCCAGGACCCCGGGATCATGACCTGAGCCAAAGACAGAGGCTTAACCCACTGAGCCACCAGGCACCCCATATTGCATATTTTTTAAAGTTCGAGTTTTGATTAAATATCTTATCTTATCTTATAGATACCACATAGCTCTGTGTTCCTACTCCCATATTAGAGACATTTACAGTTTTTTACTAATTTTTATTTTAAGTAATAATAAAAAGAATAGTCTTTGAGAAATCTAAGAATATGTATTTGCTAAAACATTGATGTTGTGAGTATATTCTAAGTATCTGATATTGAAGTACAAGCATACATCTATACACACACATCACATACACCACAATTTTGCAATAAATTTCACATTTCTAACATGGGAGAAAGAAGGACAGAGTTCATGACTCGGATTTGTTTGATTTTTAAGTGACATGATTACTGAGGAACATGGATAAGGCACATCTTTTTTGTGTTCCTATTAGTGGGCTGATGCATTTAATTTCACCTTAGCTCAGCTCACCTGCTATTTACCATTTACATGGAAATTTGCCAGTCTGAATTTGGAACAATGGACAACATTTCCATATAGTCCCTATTCATCTTCATCATAAATGCCTATACCTCATTTGTTAAAAACAGAAATGGAACTTCTGTCAGAAGCCAGTTTCAACACTATTTCCACCTTCTTCTCTCTATGAAGCTCTATTTCATTTATACATAAGAAAATGGAAATGGAAAATAATTGATTTGTTTCCCATTTATATTCTCAAAAACCAATCACTTTCTTATATTTCTTACATGCACTGAATATGACCCCAAAGATTTTAGATATCACTTCCTAAATTTATAAAGGTAACTAACCTAAAAGTCTTGCAACTGAAAAGATTCAGACAATATATTATGCGTTTATGGCATGATGACCCAGAATTATTTTCCAAAACTTCTATCAAGTTATATATGAGATGATATATCTGCTTTATGGTTTTCACAATGTTTCATCAATAATAGCCTTTATCAATATATTGATATTAGACTAATTATACAAGACTCAACATAACTTGGAAGTAAATGAAGAACTTAAATTTCGAGAAAATAATATAAAGAAACTCTATACATGTAAAATTTATGTTTTACTATGGACTTCTCTGGAGGAATAGACCTTCAAAGGGAACCTGTACTCATTTCTGAAGAAGCCAAGAGATTATGTTGACACAGAAACAAAAAAAAAAAAAATCATCTTTTTTAGGCTTTGAGAATATGTTAGGTCTTTAAGTTTTGTTTCTTCAGGGAAGGTTTTGACAGATTGCATTTATAACACATTGCTGATGCTAGCAGTTGTCCCTGTATGATGTCCATTTACCTCTTCTCCAAGGCAAGCTATGGGTTTGCTTCATCGGGGATAAGCTAGACAAGTTTGGGAGCTCCCTTATGCTATGTTCTGGGTAAGATTCTTTCTCATAAATACTGCAAGTAGATCGTCTCTTCAGAATGGCTCAATTACACACGGTGGCTCCCCAATTAGCCTGTGTATTATCCAGGATTATGGGAAATTATGCTTTCCTTTTCTCATTCTAGGGCAAAACCTAACCAGGGCACCTAAAGCAACGCTTTCCAATGGGTCTCGTCTTTTCTGATTGATTGTTTTGGGGTACATAAGTAAGGCCCCAAATTGGCCAAATATTGTTCTAGTGATTAGATTTTTTATATCACATACACAGAAATAGAAAAACTGGACATTTCCATCATATTTCAGTTAAATATCACATGAATCTGGCAAGTGGCAGTGGTCAAGATGATTGATTGAGTTGATTTTTGCGTGACAGACTGACTTGATTAATTTTTTGAAATTGAAATTAATCCAATTAAAAGCAGATTCCATTGCCTCCAGCACATTAAATAAATTGCTATATGGGACCTGTGAGCTTGAGCTCTACAGGGTAATGGAATATTATTAGCAATTTATGAGAAAACAAGACTGTGTATTCAATACATGCTAATCTCTTACTAGTTAACATAGTTTACAGTCCTGGAGAGTCTTTTAATTTAGCAAACTACCAAAGGTTTTTACATATGTTACTTAATTTCCAGTCATTATCACCACCACCACCACCACCACCACCAAAATCCAGGTTCATGTGCAAATAATTAAATAAAATACTAATTTAAATAAAAAACTACCTATTGAAGAGTTGGTAAGATGAGATGAAATAAGATAGTTTAGTTTATAGTACTCCAAGTATCAGTGTGTAATTGGCTTTTAATTTTAAATGGGTTCATTATTTTGCTTAGTTTCTAATTCATTAAGATAAATTAAAACTATAGTAATTAACAATCTTGAAAATTTAAAATAACTGCAGGATTAGAGATACATGGGTAAAGTATGTAGCTAGGGAAAACCATCAGCTTGAAAGGCAACAACTGTGTCCCCTTGCTTGTTCTATCAATGGTTTCTGCCATGTAACAGCAATTTCCTCAAATTCATCAACTATGAAAAATGGATAACATCATTAGTTTATATTCCTTTTTTCTTTAAAAATATACTTTAAAAATTTTTATGGTAGTAATAGAAAACGAATTCTGAAGAGAAAACATAATTGTTAAGCTTGAAAGGCAGAGTTAGAAGAAAATACCTTCCACCTTACTATTTTCCTTCTGCTATTCCCTAGTGTCCCTTTTGCCATGACTAGCTCCTAGCTCTACAAAGGTCACCATTACAGTAGCAGACAGCTCTGAGCTAGAACCATATGGTTAGCCTAACTCCTGGTGCAGACACAAAACTGACAAAACAAAACTGGCAAATTGGCCTAATGATGCACTGTTTCTCCTGGTATAGTCACAAGGCCCCAGACAACATCTAAGGACTTCCCGCTGATGACATCCCCAGAGCTCTCTGGAATAAGATAAGCATATCACATATCCCAACCAAATTAATGTGTGAATACATAGAAATATTACTCATAGAGTTCTAATTGACTCTTGATGATGCTTAGCTATGAACTCTCAAATGTGCAGAGTGATTGAGAAGTGCTAAAATTAAATACTTTCATCAGGCTACATGTCTCCACTTCTTTCTTAGCAGCACGTGACCGGCACTTCAGATGCATCACCATCCTGTGTGATGAAAATGAGTAGGAAAGAAGCCACGATAATCCAATGTGGACAAGGGGATCATGGTCACCAAATGACCAAGAAAAATAGATACTACACTTGAGAGAGGTCCTATCCACAGGGATAAAGAGAACCAAGAGACTGATGCTGAGGAATCTACCTGAGATACAAATGTCTCTTTGCAGTTTGGCAAACTCCACCTCTATGCTGCTATCCTGTCGGATACTATGCTATTTTTACTTTGTATGTTCCGTTATCACTTTAAATCAAGGATGGTATAATCCCTCTGACCAACCTCAGTGTATGGCAGCCTGAAGCCAAAATGTTTTATTCATGAGTGCTGTCTTTTTTTTAATAAACGATAAAAATGTGAAACAATAAAAATGATATATACCTAATAAGGAGTGAACCAATAAACCCACCAGGCAACTTTGCTCTGTGAGTGGAAAAATTGACTTTGTATAACAAATTGTGGAATTATTAAACCTGTTTGAAACCCTATTTATATCACACCATTTACTTTAATTCTTACTAGTTTGACCATGATCATACATTATGCATTTTTCTTTGTACTTTTTGGGCGGGGGAGTGGTGACTAAAGTGTACTCTTGAACTTTCAAGGCCTCCGAGCAAGTTGAGGGGAAGGCACTGACCAGCTGGCGAAGGGAGAGGAGAGGGAGGCACCTGGCTGCAGAAGGCTCTTCTGACATTTTGATTGACAGAAACCTCCAGTTTTCCTCTAGAAGGATGTTCTTCTACAGGCAGGGTGGAAGAGAAGCGAACATTAGAAATAAGCAGGTGCTTGCCTCCAGTGGCTTCCAGAAGGTTTATCACCACACCTGCCAAAGGATGTCCTTCTATAATTAAACAAATAAGTAGAGATAATAGGAAATTCCTGAGATTTTTAAGTAATTCCGAAAAACTATGTAGGTGTTAAAGCCTATTTTAAAAAGTTAGCTACCTTGCAAAGTTTTACAAATGGGAAAAAAGAAATTCTGAAAACCTACAGTGTCAACACACTTTGAGGGAGGGCTATTAGCAATGCAAATATGAAACTACCTAAACTTGCGCTGATGAATTAGAATGAGAGAAATCTCACAGACATGTTGGCTTTCCATTACAAATTTTACATGTTTTGAGAGATGTAGATGCCATCCACCTATTTTCGGTAGCACTCTCAGCTTGAGCTTTAGTTATGTACACCCTAGGTTTTAGGTTTTCATCAGATGCGTGCCATAGTGAGCAACTCTGGACTCGCCCTCCCATATGGGGGAAAATCAAGGACAAAACATTGGTAGGGCAAAGTAGGGAGCACACAAGGTATGTCTGTTTCTCAGATTCCCAGAATTGTGGAATAAATGGGTTTTCATAGGAGAATAATTAAAAATGTATATTTCACTCAGTTCCCTCTGGGCATTGTCAGCATATAGTACAGCAACATCCAGGCCTAGAGCCCTGAAGGATTCAGTCCTCTTGCTGGGGGCCTGGAGGAGTGATAGCTGCTTTGGTGGGTGTTCTTATATTCCAGTCACTTTTTGTGCAACAGTAGAGATTCATTATACACTGAAGGGGAAAAAGTAAAAACGGCAAGATGACAATCGGTTGGTTTTGTAAGGGCTTTCTGCAGCAAAGCCTTGAGACTATTGGAATCTATACTTATTCCCACAATGTTGTAGCCCAAGACACCTGTGCTACATACTCATGGAGAATGGAACCCTGGAGGGGGGAAGTAACATCTAAAACTCCTCACCTAGCTACATAGAGACAAGTCTGAACTAGCATTCTGGTCTTCTGATTTGATAAAAGTCTTTCAATATATTCAGCATACCTAGTTTGTGTATAGGTACATTCAAAATTATTGACTCATTCAGCCAGTAAGTATATTTCGAGCATCTACTATGTACTAGACACTTCTGAACCCTGGGAAATCAGTGTTGGCATCATATGATTTATGTTCTAGTCTGACTGACAGCAAAATAACAGCACATAATGATATAATATTTTAGGCAGTGAAGTTTTTATGTAACAGAAAATAAAGCAAGATGTCAGAAAGACTATTTTTGATAAACTAACTGGAAAACCTTGATCGGGATGAGAAAATTCAGCAGAGACATGAAAACAGTGAGGGAAAAAATCTTGCAATAATTTGGGGGAAAAGACTGCTAATAATAGGGAAGAGCAAAGATAGTGGAACAGAATGGAGCTTAATTTACCTGAGCATCAATCGGCAGGAAAGCTGCTGTGGCCTGTACAGAGAGAGTGTGGCAGAGAGAATAAGAATATGAAAGTGGCTGGACAGGGCCAGATCCTGCTGGACCCTGTGGGCAATTGTTCAGGGTTTGGATCTTATAGTAAGTGTTATAGGAAACCATGGCAACTTGAGGGCAGGGCATTGAAATGATCTGCTGTGCATTTTTTTTTTAAGATTTTATTTACTTATTTGATAGAGAGATCACAGGTAGGCAGAGAAGCAAGGGGAAGCAGGTTCCCTGCTGAGCAGAGAGCCCGATGTGGGGCTTGATCCCAGGACTCTGGGATCGTGATCTGAACGGAAGGCAGAGGCTTACCCCACTGAACCATCCAGGTTCCCCTCTGCTGTGCATTTTTAAAGGATGACTTCAGCTCCTGTATAGAGAACAGAGACTCAGGGATGGGGAAGGGAGTGAAGGGATGAGTTAGAAAGCTAATACAGTTGCTTAGCAGAGAGAGGACCTTGGTGACTTTCATTAGACAAGTAGCTATATAATTGTTGAGAAGAGAACAGATTTGGGATGTGTATGGGGAAAATGAGCCTACATTGTTTACTGTTTTATGTGTGAGGTGGTAGGGATAGAAAGATTCACCTACACAACTAGGGGAACTGTAGTGCCATTTACTGAGAAAAAGATAAGCATTTGGGAGTTTAGAATATTTAAGGCTTGTGAGATTTATCTTAGATATGCTGTGTTTCTGATGCTCACTGGACATTTAACTTACCTATGTACAAAGGGGTTGGTTTTCACACCTAAATGGTAGTAGCTATCCCCACAATATTTCAGATTATTAACAGATCCATAAATTCAAATGAAGCCAATCTTACAACATAATATTTCCTACCAAATACTCTAGTTATTTTAGGAAATGGAATCCTCCATTTCTTTAGTAACATAAAGAATGAGTTTGTTTGTTTGTTTCTTTCTTTCTTTTCTTTCCTTTCCTTTCTTTCTTTCATTGTGTACATTTAATAAACATATGTTGCAAATAAAAGTGGGTACAGAAATCATTTAGATAAGATAATGGATTCAATCAATTCTGTACGTAAGGGCATCTGGGTGGCTCATTTGGTTAAGCAGTGGCCTTCAGCTCAGTTCATGATCTGTGGATTCTGGGATCCAGTGAGCCCTGCATGTGGCTTCCTGCTCAGCGGGATCCTGCTTCTCCCTCTGCCTGCTCAATCTCAACCACTCTCTCTTTGTCTCTCTTTCTCATGCTCTCTCTCAAATAAATAAATAAAATCTTTAAAAATATATGGTACATAAAAGCTCAAAAACATGTACCATGCATTTGGCATTTGTCCAATATATACAAAAATAATTTCAGAGAAAATATAATACCAGGACTTACCAGATATATAATCCTTCTCTGAATGGACATTGGGTCTGAACCATTGTGTCATTTCTCCTGTTCCTATGTGGCACAGAGTCGATTTTTTTTTTTTTTAACCAATAATCAGTATCTTTCCCGTGCCTCTTGCTTTCTGAAGTATCTATCTCTTAGACCCCAGTTATCTCTTGCTCAACCAGCAGTATCATGGAGTGAAAGAAGAGGAGATATTTTCCAACTTCAATTCTTTTTATATGCTTTGCAATCTAATATTACTTATGGTGCAGGATAGGTCCGGCTTTTCAGAATAAGGTTTGTAGGAAAGATACTAGCAAATATAACCACATTGTACACCAACCCAGAAGGCACAGATTTACCCATTTCACTTTAAAACACTGATTTTCAAACAGCCAAGGGAGAAAAACACAAACACCTTCATTTTAATAACTTCCTTGCAAATGTATTTATGTAACTATTCTAGAGAGACAGAGTTGAGGATGACATTCATTTTCATGAACTGCTGAGGATTCAGGGGTCTGAGTCTATCCTTCGGTAAGTTTTATTCTTGCATCTTGTAGTGTTATCAATTCCACTATGGCCATGATAGGGATATCCTGAGGCAGAGACAGAGATGAACAATTTAAGGCAGTGACCTTGCCCCTAGACAGACATGGTTCAGCACCTTGGACCACCAGCTAAAGTGATTTGCATGTATTTTCCTCTGGACGCAGCTGGCATCTAGCCAAATCTTATGCATATTAATTTATTAATCTTGCATGGCATACTCATCTTTTCATGTGCAACAAATAGACTTTTAAAAATTTTAGTGCATCAAGCAAAAAGAAATCATCCTACTATATTCTTTAAGGACTAGTGAAAAGTACTAAGTGATACATTTGATTTCTATCGTTGTTGGGAGTGGGAAGGTGTTGGGGAGCTTGCACTGCTGGAAGGAGGAGGATACAATGCTATTCTGTTGGAGCAAAACAAAATGCTTTACAGTTCTCAAAGTTCCCAGGGGGGTCACCATTAAGCCCTGGAAATTATGTTTTATCGACATCATGAGAGGGGAGTAAGGGCACAATGGCTTTTAATGCTTTCCCTTTCAGGAAAGTTTGTAGCATTTGAAAGCCTTTGGTGTCTCCAGCTTAAACTAAATCAGTGCAGCCATAAAAGTGTACCTCCTCCCCCACAAACCCTCTTACTGCCTGTCTTAAACCTACTGCAGTGTGTAACATGGAGAATTTAAGACATTTTATGTGTTTGGGCAATGAGTTTGAATGTAGAGCTTTATAAGACTAGAAAGGTACATGAATTAATAACCTTATAATTTTATTGACTAGGTAAAAAAAAAAAAAAAAAAAAAAGGTGGAAGTATGGACCATAGCAAGAAAATTCATGTCGCATCTTTAAATCACTGATTAAGGACTGTCCCTCTCATGTGAAAGCAAAGCACAGACATAACCTATGGATAAAAGACTATGTTGTTATTTGTGGATTGATTTCAGCACAAACTTCCTTAAAACACTTTTTAAAAAAATTTTGTGCACTTTTTAAAAAAATTTCTCTTCAGCATAACAGAATTCTTTGTTTTTGCACCACACCGAGTGTTCCATGCAATAGGTGCCCTCCTTAATACCCACCACCAGGCTCTCCCAACCTCCCACCCCCCCACCCCTTCTAAACCCTCAGATTGTTTTTCAGAGTCTATAGTCTCTCATGATTCACCTCCCCTTAAAACACTTTTATCTGTTTAAACCACATTTCCCCCGAGTTACTTCACACCAGTGACGTAAGAGATAAGTTTGAAGGAATAGTGAAATGTAGTCTTTACTTTTAATTAGGAAATATTTCTAACATCTCTGAAAAGGGGGTTCTGTTTGAGAGAAGCTAGATATTTTTCTGTTCTCATTCTCAACAATCTATCTTCCTATCCCATTTAGATATGCCTAGCCTTCTCTTTCCCATCCCTGCCATGCAACACTCAATGAGCACATGCCCCATATAAGTTTTCTCCTTATCTTTTCATACCTTTCCTTATATTGATTCCCTTCCATGGAATTTTCTTCTACCTTAAATTCAATTCAACCTTCACTTCTCTCTGAGGTTTTCTTAATCATAATCAAAGGTGCACACATCCTTTATCTATTGTCTATCCTCTATATGCAAGCTACAAGTGTTTATTTGTAAAATATCTACTATAAAATAACACTTCAAATTATATTAGATATACATTTATTATATATAATATTTACATTTTATATATGTATACATATAACATATATATGTTATATGTATGTATATAGAAATACATATATATACTTATATATGTGCATATAAGTATATATACACATACATACAGATATGCTTTCTTCAAAATTTTCCATTTTTTTACAAAGAGTGAGAAAAAGTATAGATAGAAAACTAAAACTATTCACATATATGTATATATTATATGTACATATATAATATATATAATATATAATGTATATATTATAGATACATATAAAATGTATAGATATTATCCATACACACACTATACATAATGTAGTGTAGATATCCATACAAAGAAAGAAAGACAGTCAGAAAGACAATTCCTCCTTTGTATTCCTCACAGCACCAAGTTCAACAAATACCATGCTATCATACAAAGAAGGAACCTGTTACCAAGCCATGGGTTTCTCTTAACTAAGGATCAGAGGCATTGATATATTTAGATGAGCCAGGAAATTAAGCAAAATTCTAGCAAACTCATACACACATACACACAAAAATAACATGTTTTTCTGTGATATGTTATTATTTGAAAATTGAAATGGGAAAATATTTAAGGTTAAATTATATAGAAATTGTGTTATTAATATATCATTTCAAATAGTAGAAGGTTAGAATGTTAAATGTACTAGTAGTCACCACCAATTCACAATGGCAAGAAGTTATTGGGAAGAGGAAAACATTAGGATTAATGGTGTGAACCTTTCTTTACATATATCAGCTGAAGCTGTAAATGTTAGAAAAGGGATACATGTTGACATTTGCAAATCATTTAGTTTTTCTCTCACATTGTATCAAATGAGATTACAGTGCTTCTTGTATTGCAACATCTATACCAAAAGAAATATGTAGCTAATAAATGTACTTATCGCCATCTTTACAATGCACTGGACAGTGTGCATGTGTATGTGTGTGCGCATGTGTGTATGTGTGTGTGTGTTTGTGATGGGGAGGGAATTTTGATTTCTAAATCTTTATTTATACAAACTTGAATTTACTCAAAAACAACCAAAGTGAAGCCTCATTGTACAGCATCTTAGACTGCTAATCTTACTGGCAAGAAAAGGAACCATGCAGAATTGGAACAATCTTGGGGAAAATGTGGAGCTTGAAAATTATCAAGCTGCTCTGTGATGCGAAGCAGAGGAGGACAATGTAAGCAGGGCTTCTGTCAGATGATATCTTCCACTCCATAGAACATGTTATTTAGTTCAATTTTTTGAAGCAAATTATGGAGAAATTGTCAAATATGCCATTTACCTTCATTTTGTAACAGTAAAAAAGCATTGTGAGATCAGATGGCTTCTGTTCTCATGCTTTAGTCACCACCACAAAAGACCTGAGAGAAAAACGTCCATTTACTTTTGAAAAAGATGCTTTACTAGAAGGACATATTGGATGTAGAATTCTACTGAAACAGTCTTAAGAAAATATTTATTTTTATTGATTTCTCTGCAGGTAGGAAATCTAGATACCTGTAAAATTGAAGAGCTATTTGGGAATTTCTGTCCAGAACACCTTAATGGTGTTCTTTGACATAGACCTAGCATCATTTTGCAAAGCAAGATATGAGGACTCTTTCTCCATTTGTTAAGAATAACCTTACTTTTGGGATGCCTGGGTGGCTCAGTTGGTTAAGCAGCTGCTTTTGGTTTGGGTCACGATCCCAGTGTCCCAGGATCAAGTCCCACATTGGGCTCCCTGTGCAGCGGGAGGAAGAGGAAGTCAGGAGCCTGCCACTCTGCCTGCCTGTGTGCTCTCTCTCTGACAAATAAATAAAAATAAAATCTTATATATATATATAAAAAAAAGAATAACCTTACTTTTGCAAATCTCGGAATTACCAAAATCAGTTCATCAAAACTTGCTGTCATCAAAGGTAAGGTTGTCATGGATTGTCTAAGGTGATATGTCAACTTGTATGTCAAAGATCATACATAAATTTTAACTTTCTTATTTTGGAAAATTTAAAAGTAATTGAAATTCATTTAGAGTGTAATTTCATCTGAGTTTTATTTTACTTCCATAGTTTTGTTATATGCTTTTCTTCAAAATTTTCCATTTATTTTACAAAGAGTGAGAGAGAATATAGATACAAAACTAAAACAAAAAGATAATATTTATGACATAAAATAATTTGAGTTCATACTTATATATGTCATAAATGCTGACAAGTATTCATAATTTTTTAAAACAAATATTTTTTAAAGATTTTATTTATTCATTTGAGACATAGAGATACAGAGAGAGAGAGACCATGAGCAGAGGAAGAAGCAGACTCCCCACTGAGCAGGGAGTTGGAGGGCTGGATCCCAGGACCCAGAGATCATGACCTGAGCCAAAGGCAGATGCTTAGCCCTCTGAGCCACCCAAGTACCACTGTATTCATAATCTTTTTTTAAAATAAATGAATAAATGAGAAAGAAAAGGCAGTTCTTCCTTAAAGTAGAATTCCATAAATAAATGTCAAAGGAAATAGAGAAATAGAAAATCACCATGAGACAAACACCACAATAAAAGGGTCTAAAATCAGTAGATAATGTTTAAGATAAAAGGATATGCACATTCTCAAAATATTTCCCCCTATGTACTCATTAAGTACAGTGAAAAAAATATAACATTACAATAGAGAAACCCAGTTAACCATTAACCAATAGATAATGTACACTGATTTCCATCTTACTGGGGAGAAATTCTCATCTTTCATCAGATTTTGAAAGTTGATCCCAAATTGTAAAAGTCACTTCTCTGAAGACTTAAGATAACTGTGTTCAATGTTTTACTTTATAAAACAACTTTGCATATTCCCCAACACCTCCTCATCTCTCCCACAGCTCTAACCTTTCTTTAAGTATTTTCCTGTGTCTGACCTTGTGAATTACTGAAAGTAACCCAAGGAATAAACTATGGGTTAATTTGTGTTTTATATTTTTAATTTCCCAGGATATGGGTCTAAAAAAATATGTTTCCTGAGAGAAGACCATGTGAATCCAGAAGAAATATTCTTAGTGTCTCAAGGCAAGTAAGCTTAGCTACAGATCAGAACTCCTCACTTACGGTACTGGCTCTACCTCCAATATGCTATTTAACCAGCGAATCTCCTAGGCATTTTTGTTTTACTATGTAACTGCTAACATCTTGTAACTCTCCAAAGGGGAGAGTTTTCATAGACAGTTTTCTGTCTATGAAGCAGGACTAACACCTAAATTGCACATTATTGTGAAAATCAAATGCATGATATGGAAAAAAGCATAGTCCCTGTAAGAGGCGAGTGATAAGTAAAGCTGTTTATATTTCCATTTGGTATTCTTAAAGACAGAGGAAGTCAGAGACAAAATTAATTAAGGGTGGGAAGACTTTCTGATCACCTCAGGTGTACTTCAGTACAGTGCTTGGTTGACTACAAGACGATACGTAAGCAGTCTGGGAAAATGTCAAAAGAGGAAGGGTGTTTAACCTCAGGGTTAAGAGTTTTCTGTGGCCAACCTGTTTCTGGAATGAGTGGGGGTGAACTGGGTGTTCTTTTGTGGTCAAATTGTCATAATGACCCTTATGGAAGTGGCTGCCATGGCAGGCGGTATCTTAGTTCTCCCTTTCAATGTTGTTTTGTTTTGTTTTTGTTTTTCCTATCAGAATCAAGAAATTGGCCTAGACTCAGGCTACTAGTTCATTGTCACTAGACCATCATCACTGAATCTATTGGGTGCCATCAATCTCCTTGAAGATTTTATCCTCATAAGCTATTTTGTTGTCTGGTCAAGTAATATCTGATCATCTGTTGTACAATCCATTAAGACTTCCCTATAGCATTTGACACCCTGAAAAATAAAAACCTGATGACGGATATGTACTCTTCCAGTGAGTTTTGATGCCTTTCCAGTAAACAGAATCTTCTGTTTGAAGATTGTGAATAGGCTGCCTAGGAAGATGCTGTGAAAGGGTAGCTTTGACCTGTCAGTGACAATACTGGCATAATACATGATTCTTTTGCATTATTTTGCCACATCTGTCAAAGAGTAAAAGCTAGAGTGGGCCATGAAATATCTATGTGTATCTGTCTTCCGGTAGCAAATTCCTAGGGAGATAACTTAGGTGCCTGCAAATGTGTGAACTGAATAGCCACAACAGATAGGGACCATGCTTTTGGCTGGGTCAGTTCAAGAGTAGTTCTGAGTTTTGCTAGTCTCAGCTCAAGAATGCCATTGGTTCTTTTAACCTTTCTAGAAGTTATGGGTGGTAAATGTAGTGTAGTTTTTGAGTAACAGGAGAAACTATAAATTTATTCTGTTGTAGTTCCTAAATAATATGTGCCTCCATTAGTTAAATAATTGTTTGTCTGTCCCAAGTTGGATTTATAAAAGGAAGCAACATTTAGCAATGGTGAGGGCTATAATTTTTCAGCAAGGAAATGTTTCAACTTTGCCACAGCTTCACATCTGAAGTACTCACTAATATGTGGACTAATTGATGAAAGTCAGGTAAGCCAAAGTCGTAGCCCCTGCGCAGGATTCTAAGTTATTTATGGACTAGTTGTCTGTCTTTCTGAGGCTTAGGAAAATCCCCAATAATGGCTTTTAACTATTCCTAGGACCAACGTAAATTCAATTGTGAGGACATTCTAGGCTCATGACTTGAGTGGATCCATAAAAGGAATTGGCAGATGGAAGTAGCAGAGAGCTTGTAAGGAAAATTCTCAGGAAACATAGAAGAAAAGGCAGTTCTGAAGAGCTATAGTGAGGAAAAGTACAGACTATGAGAAAGTGTGAGGTATACAAGGGGGCGTGGTTTTAATAGAGGAAAGCTGTCGCCTGTTTAATATCATCAAAACCTTTTCTAGAGGTGCATAGGTGGCTCAGTGGGTTAAAGCCCCTGCCTTTGGCTCAGGTCATGATCCCAGAGTCTTGGGATTGAGCCCCGCATCAGGCTCTCCGCTCAATGGGGAGCCTGCTTCCTCTTCTCTCTCTCTCTGCCTGCCTCTCCGCCTACTTGTGATCTCTACCTGTCAAATAAATAAGTAAATAAATAATCTTTAAAAAAAACAAAAAAAACTTTTCTAACCTCAGCCAAAGAATCTTAGAGAGAAGCTAAATTGGAGTTGGAATTTTACTTAGAAG
The DNA here is from genome assembly GCF_030435805.1 of Mustela lutreola. Classification (NCBI taxonomy): domain Eukaryota; kingdom Metazoa; phylum Chordata; class Mammalia; order Carnivora; family Mustelidae; genus Mustela; species Mustela lutreola. Next base: position 32,135,697 of record NC_081300.1, on the reverse strand, counting down.
CTTCAATATACCAATTAAAATTTTTGCTCATTGGGCTATCTACGTAATTTTTTCCTCTTTTCTCTAAGATATCTCTCAAATGAATAATATTTGCTAAATGAAATGCTCCCCAAAGTGACATTGGAGACCCATTTCACTGGCATTCTCTAAATGGCATTGGTGAAATTCTGCCATTTAGAGAAATAAGCACAAACCTTAGCATTGTAATATGATTACATATAGAAAGCAGTTTTCTCTGTGGTGAAAGACGTTTACATTAAGAAGAACCCATGAGAGTTGCCCACAGTCAGTGGAAAGAATTGCTTGGTATGTTTTGTGTCTCAAGCCCCTTAAATAAAACTTAGTTACCTCTAAACATAGATTTGACAATTTATATCCCACCCCTCCCCACCAGTGGAAAATCAAAGGTCATACTCCCTGTGGATTAAGACTAAGCTGTTGGGATGAATAGTCAGAATAGGAAGGGACTCTCATCCAGTTTTATTGGTGTTCAAGAGCAAAGTTTTCTTTTGTTTTTGTTTTTGTTTTTGTTTACTCCCAGAGGACACCGGTCTGGAGAAAATCACAACATCCTCAGCCTGGGAGTTGGTTGGAACAACAGATTTAGACCTTGAGACTCTCTTCTCCTCATGAGTTTACAACATTTAAAGGTACAGCAAGCAGAGGCAAATTACCAAGGATCTACACCAAACAGGAAACTTCCAACAAATGCAAATATCCAGAAATGAACAAATGAATAAAACAGCAGAGTTACTCTTCAAAGAGAAGACTTACTACTTTGGGGAACTGAAGGAGCAGTTGAAGCTCAAGGGGTCCAGGTGGGTACCACTCCTGCTCAAGAGCCCAAGTCTGCATCACAGGTAGATCTGGCAGGATCCAAATTCAGCACTGAGACAACTGTCAAAGACAAGAGTAAGAGAGCAACAAAATTAACAAAGGCTATATATTTATAAACATACTGCCAGGGTACCTGTCTTCCATCAATTTCATTTCAACAGGGATTCAAAAGTGTTGGAAGGGAGAGTAACCTTTACAAGGCTAAAAACAAGAAATACTAAGGCCATCTCTAATTGGCAAGTGTTCTTGGCAATGGGATTTTTAGAAGTAGGGAGATTTTCTAATTGGTGTTCTGGAACATCTGGTTGCCCATGGGGACTTTTCAAAAGCGGAGAGTGTTCAGTGTTAGGGCAGAAGGTTTTCTGTAGCCAACCATTTCTTGGAAAAAGTAGGAATTGATGGAATGCTTTTTTGCACTGTTGTAATTGTCTTTATGGAATGGAGAATGGTTGCGATGCCTGGTGATTTCTCAATATCCTATTACTGAAGTATTATATATAGATACAGAGAAGAAGTAAACATTCAAAATCTCAACTCCTTCACTGAGGATAATTAGAAAATGCATATTTCTTCTTCTTTTGACCATATTCTTCTTTTTATCTGATGAACTTTCATATCCTCTCTAAATTAAAGTTGTCCTTTGGATTATATTTTATATGAAAAGAAAATGCTGATCTGATTTTCAAGACATCTGATTAGATCTTGCACATATCTAGGAGTTTGTACAGACTTTTCAAAGAGCGATATTACTGAGTTCTAAGAAATCCAATGGCCGCAGCTACTTGCCTGGATGCCTTCCAGCCCACTTCCAATTAAAACCAACCTGATCGTAAATAAAAGACTAAGCCTTGCTAATGTGCTCACTAAATACTCCATCTTAAAATGATGTACTCTGGAGGCTATATTTCTTGGACAGCATATGCCTTTCCTGAATGATGAAGCCCCCAAGTATAATGTCACAAAATGATTTATTCATAATACTGTTTTACATTTATTATCATTTTATAAATCTACTTTTTTTTTTGCTGTTTTCCTAAATAAACTGAGACTTGCTTAAATCATTTCCTTTCATAATGTTCAACATAATACCACCTTTCTCTGGCAAAGAATAATATATGAGGAGAAAAATAGTGGTATTTGAATTTTTTTGCTGGTTTTTTTTTCTCCCATATTAATTTGATGTGATAATTGGCTTATTCAACCTGACAAAACAGACGACTACCTTTAGGATTATTTATTTTCTTTTTTTCTTTCTTTCTTTCTTTCTTTCTTTCTTTCTTTCTTTCTTCCTTGATTATTTGTTTTCTTTAAAATATTCTACTGCATCATGCTTTTTACATCTTAACAGTTGAATTCTGTTTCTCTGTTCTGTGTCTGAGAACTAAGTTTCTACAATCAAGATTGGAACAGAAACTTTCTCTGTGACAGGGTTTTATTGAAAATGGGCAATTGTTTATAGCCATTATATTTTTTCCTCACAGGAACCACAAATTTCTATATGCTAGCATTTCATTTTTCTTAGTTTAAGGTTTTGTTTCCTTTAAAAATACAAATACTACTTGAAGAAGTAATGGTTTAAAATAAGTTGTAGTTAGGGGATACACTCTGTAGCCATACTGTCTGGGAACATGCCCCATCTTCTTTTTGCACTAGTAAAATACTATTCAGAGGAAACTCTAAGTTTCCTCACCTGCCAAGGGTGCACAGTTTGTCCCTATGCAATAGAATGGCTGGGCTAATGAACGCATGTAAATATACACAATTCACATAAATTTCTCTAGATGGCGGCTGACATGTAATAAGTGGTTATGGTGGACATGAATATTATTCACTAGTATTTCTAATTCTCCTTCTTCCAGTATAAACAGAAGACTGTGCTTATCCGTCCCTGAATTCAGGTGTGGCTGTGTAACTTTCCTTGGCTAATGAAATATAAACTCAAGTGAAGTGTGTCTTTAACAAGCAGATATATCTTAGAACCCACATAAGAATGTCTCATTGTAATATATATATTGACATGCTCTATGCTATAGAACCAAAGTGACCTGGAAAACTGAGGTAAGACAGGAATTTGGCCACCCTAAAGAGTTACACAGTCCCACAGCAAACTGTGAGTGAAGAAATTTTTTTAGTGAGGTAACTAATACTTAGGATTGTTTGTTCTCACAGCATAACCCAGGCTACAACAACTAATATTCTAACAAATATAAGTTATTATTTTTATTTACACAATAGGTTTTAGGAGAAGAGATCAAATAGAAAGGGAAGGACTTGTGGATAAGAAAAAATAACCAAAGGAGAACTTAAAGTCTTAGGCCTTCAAACATGAATCTCCTTCATATCAGAATAGTTTTAAATGCTTAGGTCACTTCATTTCTTTTTTCTTTCTTTAAAAAATTTTTTTAAAGATGTTATTTCTTTATTTGACACAGAAAGAGAGAGAAGGAGAGAGCAAACACAACAAGGGGGAGTGGCAGGCAGGGAGAAGCGAACTCCCCACTGAACAAGAAACCCGAGGTGGGCTCCATCCCAGGACCCTGGGATCATGACCTGAGCTAAGAAGACAGCTGCTTAACAAACAGAGCCCTTCACTTCATTTCTTTTTAAATTATGTCACTTAATTCTTAATCAATCAATCAACCAATCAACAGAAATTACTGGTCATGTCATATGCAGCAAACATTTTCCTCTGCCCTTACTAGATTTTTTTCTCTACTTATGTTCACTAAAATTTCCTTCTTCTCTCGGGTTCCTTCACTGCTTCCTCTCTGTCCGTTCTTCATCGAATTTATAATTGTATGGGAAATCTACATTTAATTTTATTTTTTAGAGGAAGAAGATAGTGTCCTACTCACCAAACAGCAATGATTTACTAGTAACAATAACACAAATTTCAAACACCTTAACCTGTTACATATGGTCTTTCAAAATCAGACTCCTCACTTGCTTCTCAAAACTATTTTTTAATTACACTCATTTCAAATCTTTTCACTTGAATTCACAACACCCGGCGCATGTTATTCAATGATAGTGAACTTCTTTTGCACTTTGTGCTGTCGCTTGTTTTAACATCTTACGTGGTCATACATTTAGTTTTACTATCTAAGTAGACTATATTAGTATAATATCACTTTGCATGTCTTGTCACACCCGACACAGTCTTGTATTTAAAATTTTTTTTTAATTTAAAATATATTCCGTAGTCTTACTAATGGAATGGGAAAATGAATGTTGGGGCACCTGGGTGGCTCAGTCATTAAGCATCTGCCTTAGGCTCAGGTCATGTTCCCAGGGTCCTGGCATTGAGCCCCACATCAGGCTCTCTGCTCAGTGGGAAGCCTGGTTCACCTTCTCCCACTCCCCCTGCTTGTGTTCCCTCTCTCACTGTCTCTCTGTCAAGTAAAAAATAAATTCTTTTTATTTTTAATCTTTTTTTCCCAAAGATTTTATTTATTTATTTGACAGAGATCACAAGTAGGCAGAGTCACCCAGGTGCCCCAAGTAAAGAAATAAATTCTTAAAAAAAAAAAGAAAGGAAGAAAGAAAGAAAAAAGAAAAAATGGGGGCACCTAGGTGGCTCAGTGGGTTAAAGCCTCTGCCTTCGGCTCAGGTCATGATCCCAGGGTCCTGGGATGGAGCCCTACATCGGGCTCTCTGCTCAGCAGAGAGCCTGCTTCCTCCTCTCTCTCTCTCTCTGCTTGCCTCTCTGCCTACTTGTGATCTCTGTCTGTCAAGTGAATAAATAAAATATTTTTTTAAAAAAAAAGAAAAGAAAAAATGAATTTTAATTTATAAATAAGATAATGAATGGATTTAAAGTTTTTTCAGAAAGTCCTCTAACCACCATAAAAACACCATATCATGTTACCAAGTTATCTCCCTGATTTGAAATTCAAAACATCATATTCCTTTCTTTTCAAATTAGAAATGATTGTGGGACAATATTTAAATTAAAGACACTGCTGAAATGACCAAAGGTAGGATGATTAATAAGTAAAAAATCAATGCGATCATAGAGCTCACTGAGAAATAAGGTAAGATAGAGTTTCTTAAATTTTAAATCCTAAAGTCACAATGATTCAAACTGATGTATGTTCATTGATGCATTAGTAAAATACTTGTGTGTTTAGCAGCATGGCACATAGAACCTAAGGGTTTTACTTCAGACTTGTGTTCTCTCAGTGATGTAATATCTTCTTCTATAATTGTCTCCCCTTACATTTATAGTATGGGTTATATTTGACAAAGCCAATAATTCATTTGATTTAAAACAGCCCTAAGAAGCTAACAGGGAGAATTTTATTCCCATTTTACAGATCAAGAAATAGACACAAAGAAATCAAACCTATTTCTCTGAATATCTACAGGCAATTTCCATCAAATATCTTGATAGTTGCAACCGTTCTTCTGCAACAGGCCCATTATGTTCTAAACTGTCATTCTGCTTGACTTTCCATGAGGAACTGTAACCATCTCAGGGCCAAAATGAGATTCAGCTAATGGAAGAACAAAACTAAGCATGTAAGCTGCCTATCATGATCATTATTTTACTATTTTAGAAATTAACTAGAGGAAAGGTTAACTTTAAAGTATTGTATGTTTATAGTACCTTGGGTTTATTTGTGAGAAATGTTTAATTTCCCACTGTAGGCCACCAAGCAGAATCACCATGAATGCCTCCCTATCTCATGAGGAACCAGTGCAAACTTATTGAATAGCTGGAGCAAGACAGAATGAGTAAGGCAATTCTGCTGCAGCAAAAGTGATCAAATACAATCTGAAGACAATTGTGAATAATCTCTTTTTCTTCGAATCAATCATGCAACTGTTCCTCTCTATTAGCTCATGTAATTGAGAGTCAAATGTATATGCAAAGAATGAGTATTTCAACACTGAAATTCAGATTTTCTCAAGTTACACTGTTCTGGATAGAATAAAATAACCACACAGGGTCACCAACACATGCATAATAAAGAACAGTCAAATATCAATTAGACTCAATGACTTAACTTGTCCTTCCTCCAGTCCTTTCAATCCAAAGTATTTAGTCCCCGCTTCCAGACTCACATGAAGGACCTGGAAGTATCCAGTCCTTAGTGGGATTGTAGAATAAAGAATAAAATGTTTTACCCTGAACATGTTCTAAAATTATGAACTTCAGACCATAGGCATTTAAAAATATTTATAACTTTTTTTCAACTTTTCTATTGCTTTATCTGTCTGTCCTCTTACCTTCAGGTTAGGGGATTTCAACTTCTTCTTTTTTATTTACTAAGACCAGGTTAACACTCTTTCAGTCAAGCACATTGTGGATAAAAAAACAATAAAACCCTCATAATGCATGATAATGATTAATTATAATTTAGTCAACTATGCTTTCACCAAAGTTTCTTCTATCCATTTCAAATTCAGAGAGATTTATTTATGTTTTCTTGATTTAATTGGCAAGTTCCACAGTGCTTCAAAAGTTTAAAAATGAAAGGAGGAAAAAAAGAAAAAGCAACAGCTCAAGGATGATTTTGCATAACTTCACACAACAAGCAGGTGTTTGTAAGATCAATTTACAACAGGGACCACAGTACCCACCTAGCTTGGATGACTTCCAACCTATTTCCAATTAAAACTTACCCGATCATAAATAAGAGATAAAAGCTTGCTAACCAGTACAGTAAATAAAAGATCTTAAAATAATGTATTTGGGGGTATGTTTAGAGATGGTAAATTAATTCCCTTTAGGTCAGAAAGTGTTAGAAGGGAATTTGAGGTCAGGATTCCCAGGAAGCCAACAAATATTGTCTTTTTCAGCATTGACTCTGATATTTTACAGTATGAACTGCTGAATCGCTAAGAAGTTTACAGTGTGGGCTGTACCTGCCAGGCACTACAATGAGGTGGCTATTTTTTAGCCCCTATGAAAGGTTCAATAAATGTAGTTGCCTGGCAGTAAACAGGTTTGGAGTGGGCAGCACGATATAGTATGGTCAAGCTGGGCAGAAGCCCTGTACATATTGACTGTTATAGTCCAGGGGATCCTCGTATTTTTGATTTCCCACTCAAAAGAGCAGTTCTTATAATTTTCATGGGAGTGCTATTAATGACAAAGACCAAGAAGAAATATATATAGGGAAAACCTGGCTTCCTCAATATACTGGACAGTAGTTTTGGAAGCTGGAGAAACAGTGAGTATCAAAAGGCAGGAACAGAAGAAAAGGTAGATTTTACAACATCCACATCCTTCCTATTATGGGTGAAATTGTATCCTCCAAAAAGATGTTGAAATTTTAACCCCAGGGGCACCTGGGTGGCTCAGTGGGTTAAAGCCCCTCCCTTTGGCTCAGGTCATGATCCCAGGATCCTGGGATTGAGCCCCACATCGGGCTCCCTACTTGGCAAGAAGCTTGCTGCTTCTCCCACTCCCACTGCTTATGTTCCCTCTCTTGCTGTGTCTCTTTCTGTCAAATAAATAAATAAAATCTTAAAAAAGAAAAAGAAAGAAAGAAAGAAAGAAAGAAAGAAAAAAGAAAGAAAGAAAAAAAGACAGAAAGAAAGAAAGAAAGAAATCTTAACCCCAGTACTTGGAAATAGGGTCTTTGCAGAAGTAATAAAGTTAAGATAAGGATATTAAGGTAGGCCTTAATCCAATATGATCGGTGTGCTTATAAGAAGAAAATTTGGATACAGACACAGACACAAAGGGAAAATGGCTGCATGGGTACGGGAACAAATAGGAGTTAGGCTGCCACAAGCAAAGGAGGGCCTGGGGACACCAGAAACTAGAAATAGCAAGCAAGGATCTTCACGCAGAGCCTTTAAACAGAGTAGGGCCCTATTAGCACCTTCAGTTCTGACTTCTGGTCTCCAGTTCTATGAGATACAAAGTTTTGTTACTTTAAGCCACCTACTTTGTGCTATGTTGCTATGGCAGGCCTAGGAAATTAATGCAACTTCCTTTAATATTCTACAGAATTTAGAAAGACTGGCATCAAGACCCACCCTCTTTGGCTGGAGGATTTCAAACCCTATTTCAAACCAGAAGACTTGGATCACATGGTGATACCGCTTTAGAAACATTGTAACAACAGATCAGCAGCAAACAACATACCAGCACTGACATCTTTATTGAAGGACTTGTTGCTCTTTCATCTTTTTCCAACAGGACTTGACAAATGAAGACCAAGAACCCAATATTTCTGTACCAGCCAGAGTGTTACATTGGAAACATAAGCTTGTACGTGTTTCAAATCAAGGGAATTTAAGATGGGAAGCCCATTATGCAGAGAAACACGTTGCAAGAGCTAAAATGTAAATCAGAGGACAGAGAGGCAATCCAGCAGAAAACTGCTCCTTACTCGGCCCGAGAGGACAACCGAGGTGCTGGTGTTACTGAAGCTGAGAATCCCCAGTTGAAGCCAGAGCCACAGAGATCCTGCCTACTGGAAGACGGAGCCATGGAAGAAGTGCAAAAGAAGGCAGACACACTGCTTATTCCCTCCTAGCTGTTCACTTCTGGTTAGTGCTTCCCATTGGCCAAACCTACTCAGTGTACAGCCAGGTTTGGTGAATGCAATCTCTAGGCAGATTCCGTGATAAGAATGAAACAGAAAAGGCAGGGATTCAATATGAAAGCAAATGAGCGATAAAGGCACATTCCCTCTTCCATAATGGTCCTGCTAGCTATTTAATAAGCATATAATTTATTCAACAAATATTTATTGAATTCATACTATATTCCAGCTATTCACAATTTGCAGTCATCAGGAGGAAAAAAGAAAGGTGATAGTATATGCTCTCATGGATCTTAATGTCTAGTATAGAAGGTAGAGATTAAACAATGAAGTGCCTAATTATAAGGCACAAAGTTTATGACAATAAAAGAAAGGATAATATGTGAGTGGATAATATGTGAGTGTGTGTGTGTGTGTGTGTGTGTGTGTGTATAAAATTGGTTCTCTTTCTCTGGAAAACTGCGACCAATGTAGAAGGTACTTAAGATGTTTAGGAAAGGGAAGGAAGGCCATCAGTATGTCGTAAGTGTTGTGACAATAGCACTCAGAAGCACAGGATGATACTGATGAAGTATATAAGGCCAAATCATCCGGGATCTGTACATGGTGGTTGGCAATCTGGATTTTATCCTACCCATAACAGGGAAATAATTTAATAGTTTAAGCAAGGGAGTGAGGTGACCTAAAATCAATTTTTAAGAAATAATTCTGGATCCATTAAAGAAAAAGAATTGTAAAGGAAGGAGGTAGGGGTTGAAACAAACAAGTCCAGTAATAGGTATTGCAAATTGCCTAGGTGGAGAACGACAGTGGATAAAACTGCAGTAAACTAGGATGTATAATATGGACGAGCGAACAGAGCTGCAACGTATTTTCAAGTAAAAATTAATAGGATTTGATGAATCCAAATGAACCTCATACAATCAAATGCATGTAGTCATAAGTCAATATATAGTAAAAATTTTTACATTTCTGCAAAAATTCTAGAAATTACCAGTTCCTCACACACTCTGACATGATTGCCTATGAGAAAGATGGATGCTAGATTTTGTTCCACAGGATACTAGCTCCCCAGCTGATCCAGTCTATTAAATCAAATCATTAGTCTTATCAGTTGCTTTTCTTGGATCAACCAACCATTTGACTATTTTGTTTTCAAATTCATAGACTTTTAAATAAATAATTGCTGGATATCAGTTTTTGATATGTCATGTCATTAAGCAATATATTTTACATGTAGTGAAATTCCCCATTCCGGGGGCGCCTGGGTGGCTCAGTGGGTTGAAATTCCCCATTCCAATGTTATATAAGGAAACACATTCCCATGTAATTTGACCTGAGAGGTAATAGAAAATACTCACTTCCTCAACTCATTGGGGAAAAAATGGATATTGGTACACTCTACATAAGAATAAACAAAATTTTAGATTCCAGTGAGATGACACCAGTTAGAATGGCCAAAATTAATAAGACAGTAAACAACATGTGTTGGAGAGGATGTGGAGAAAGGGGAACTCTATTACACTGTTGGTGGGAATGCAAGTTAGTGCAGCCACTTTGGAAAACAGTCTGGAAACTCCTTAAGAAATTAAATATAGAGCTTCCCTGTGACCCTGCAATTGCACTACTGGGTATTTACCCCAAAGATATAGACGTGGTGGAAAGAAGGGCCATCTGTACCCCAATGTTCATAGCAGCAATGGCCATAGTCGCCAAACTGTGGAAAGAACCAAGATGCCCTTCAACGGACAAATGGATAAAGAAGATATCGTTCATATATACAATGGAGTATTATGCCTTCATCAGAAAGGATGTATATCCAACTTTTGTATCTGCCAGTGTCTTAAGACTTTTGTTTTTTAGGAGAGATAGGAATGATGGTCCAGACAGTGTTTCTTTAGCAGCTGCTGTTCCCCTTCCCCAGCCAATCCCAGAAACCCCAAGGGGAACAGTCCTAGTATTCTAGTATGACTTCCTGGTAGGATATGTAGAATAAAAAGTTTTCAAGAGGAAACAAGCCCCCCCCCTCAATGTATGTAATCCACAAAGACTTCATACACTCTTTCTCATGGCAATTCATTAGAAGTTGTGAGCCGAATTGGCCTATTTGGTTCCAAGTAACCAAATACTTGAGCTCTGTTTCTCCTGAGGTACCTGTCTTTCTTAGATTTAGGGTTAGTGAATTGCCCTGCCACCCGAGTTCTCCAATGGATTCAGAAAAGCTGTTACTTTGCAGTTTGAAGTTTTGTCTGAGTGTGTGAGGGTGGAAATGAGACTGTTTCTAACTCTATACCTCTAAGCTAAAATCAGAACTCCAGATACCTTCTAAATATCAATTTAGAGGACAACTGAAAGGGCCTGTAGGGTCTATTTTCAAATAAAGAATTGTTGGTAACCAAAAGATTCACATTTCTAGCCTTTTCTCCACACCCCTTCTTGTGTTCACATCTGAGAAAGCCAGAAATCACACACCCAGGTACTAAAATCTTCCCCAAACACTTGCTTTTCCCTGTTCCCTGTTGCTTATCTCTCCCCTCTCTGAGATGATGCAATGCTTATCAGTCACGGTAATGGGGAAGAGAAGAACAGGGACTGTTTATCTAATGAGAGCAGAACTGCTTTTGCTTTGGCATTTTTCTTCTCTCAGATACTGTTTTGTTTTCTGTCATCGCCTGATGACCTTGCAATTCCTTTGATTTTCATTCATGTGCCACACACACACAATTCTGAAGTGAAGACAAGAAAGTGTCTAAAAGGTCAAAAGCAGTTTTAGTAACAAAAAATTTATTTCTACTAAAGTTTTCTTAGTCACAGACAGGAACTCAAGGGATACTGTGGATTTGGTCAGATAAGTATAAAATATTGAGAGTTTTATTTTATATTCTTTCCTATGAATCAGAAGTGGAAATGACTGAGCCAGTATGGGTAAGAGTTTTGAGAGCTTTGTCCAGTATTAAGGATAGACTGACTCTACATCTTCTGTTTTCTCAACGTGCCTACTACGGGATCTCTGCCGTTTGAAAACTCGGTGGTTTAGGTAAAGTATGGTTTGTATTTGTGAAAGGGAACTGGATTGTGGCTATTACTTCATTAAGCTCATTATAAGTTTCTTTAAAAATGGTTATTGAAAAGAAAATTATTCTTTAATGTGAAATGGAAATCTGGCCAGAGTTGAGGGCAATTTATCCAGACCCTGATTTTACCTTTGGTTTAACCAGTTGTATGACCTCAGAAATGGAATTAAACATTCATTAACTCTGTTTCAAAACTGATCAAATGAAAAGAAATATCTAGCCTCTCTTTTCTGTCTCACACAACTTATTTCCATGATGCCAGCAATCTAGTTGAAGCATAAAACTTGAAAAACACCTGTCTTTCTTCACACACAGACACTCACTGATTTATCAATCCAAATTCCTATTCAGTGAATCTTTAAATTAGGGATTTTTGTGTGTGTGTCTGTGTGTGATTTAGAGACGAAATCTGTACTGGTTATCAGAATAGATTCCCAGTTTATTTCTTAAAAATTTTAGAGACTCATAATAAGGAAATTTAACTACTTTTTGAAAAATCTCAATCCAGCCAAAGGAAAAGGAAAAAAAATAAGTAATATTAACCAATAAAATGCAATGCCCTTATTATAAAAAACAAAAACAAAAACAAAAACCCTGCAGTATGGGAAAACTCAATGAGAACCAATAGTTGGAAATACAAATTGCTACATTATGGTATTTTATAACTATACTGAATTTTCATAAGCAATTCAGAAACAAAGGCCAATTAACCCCCAAATAATCCTGCCATATTGAACACAATCATTTTAAAAGGATTATCAGGATTATTACCTTATGGTCTAAAACCTGGTTATGCCACTTAATATTTTATCTTCGATGGAATAAACTAACATTTGAAAGGAAGAAAAGTGAATAATGGGTGGAAATCATTTGTGTTCACAGTATTAACAAATGGCATTTACAGACAAACTTACCTGAGATAACCATGCTTTCTCTCTGGAATGTCCACTAAAAAAAATAAAAAAACAAGAAACCTCTTCTTCACTTTGTACCCAAGTTATGATTGATGGGCAGTGCCAATCACTTCATGGCTCTTGTTGATGTTTGCTGTCATGGCTGAAGCTCTGTGAAGTTTGTAATAAAGTGACAAGAAGGAGTTCAGCTTGTTGGCGGTTTTCCTTAAATAAGGGGGAGTCTAGTGATAAATGGGACTTAAACTGGAGAAAGTACCATAAACTCCAACTGGAATTCCCTCAAACCAAGTTCGTATTCATACTGAAACTGTATCGAGTTCAAGTTCTCAGAATGAGGAATCTTTTGGCATCTTTTAACTGAAGTGAAACGTTTTCTTGGCATTTTAAGAACTTTGATTCAGAAGCAAGTACCCCATGACGTTTTTATATTCCAAAAGACTTATTGACTTGTGAGTCCATGCCCATTACTTATTATTTATTACTTAAATTAAAAAGTACTTTATACTTATTAACCAACTATTAGCTGAATATTTATAATATATCAGGGAACTTGGTAAATGCAAATATAACATTATAATTGACATAAAGTTTTTACTATGCAATAGTAAAAAATAGCCTATATATAAGTATGTGATATGATACAAACAAAATTCTAGGAGAATATGGAGTAGGATTCATTAAGTCTTCCATGAAAGTAGAAATATTTCCATGATTGGTCAATATTTGGGATAAACTACAAAAGTTTGGAAGAGTTATCTACACAGTACATGGACTGTGTATGTTTGATTTGAAAAAACAATCATAATTTAAAATGTGGAGGCCAAAATTTGGATGAGTGAGGAATGATAAGCTAAACTGATGTGACAGGTAGATATGGAGCATAAAGGTTTATTGACCATACATAACTATGGTTTTCTAGATTTAAAAGTGTTAAATTTCATTGTCAAGTCAAATGTCACATTCTTTGTTCAGAGTTGGGGTATGAAAAAACAACAGGATGAGGATGAAAAGTTAGTCTAGAATTAGACTGAGAAACATCTTGACTTTAATTCTAGTAAGTTTTTAATGTAATTCTTCAGTTACAGGCAGAATCACTGAAGAAGAATTTTTGTCTCACTTATTATTCTTTTCTAATAGGAACTCCCCGCTTTTGTAAGTTCCATCAAGGAAAAAAAAAAAAAATAAAAGCACCTACAATTCCAGCCTCTAATATAATTTCTTTCCACATGGCTTTGATCGTATTTTATGTCCTACTTACAATGGGCTTTTCTCTTCTCAGGAAATCTCAAATCCTACTCATATTTGGGACCCAGTTGAATATCCAATTCAGCTTGAAATCTGCTATCTTCTTCATATTCCTCTTCTAGAAGATAGATCCCTTCACCACCATGAGCAATGACCAAAGAATAGCTATGAAGAATGTGGATGGGACCTTGACATGTGGACTGAAATAACTATGTGTCTGCAGAAGAGGTGTCACTTGCAGCGCAGTCCAGAGCCAGGGGTGCACGAAAAAAGAGGCAGGCTGCTACTGAAGATGGACTGGTGTGGGCTCTCCCTGAGCCTAATATTCCAGCAGAGCAACAGGGACTGTGAGAATAACAAACTCAAATATGGCCTTTCAGTTTCCTATGAATGCTTAAAACTTCTAACTGCTTAGATACATGATACATGGGTCTTCATTTACATGATTGTCCTAGGCCCTGAAAATATTATGTTGTTTCTGTGCACAACTAATAATGTATAACATTTATTCTTACCCTGTTTTATATGATAATTTAGTTGATTCTATTATAATATCTATTTTCCTCAGATAGAGTTGATATTTTTGGAAGATGGAATTATACTGTTCAGAACCCAGAAAAATAGTATCCATACAATTTTTAATCAATAACTATTTTTATTGAACCAAGAAAAGTATTTCAAGTCAAAAGCCTAAAGTGTACAATTGTATAGTATGTGGAGGCTCTATAATACTGGGAACTTTCCTTCTGTTTTATAAATACATTGGAACATTTCCTATAAAGATTGCACCCAGAAAAATTACCTATTTGTTTAAAAAATAAACATAGCTGCTCTATCATCTTAGGGCACAGAAAGAATGGAGAGGAATCTTAATAGAATGAATCAAGGCTTCTAAGTGTCAAGAGAATAGCACTTAGATTAACATTCTTTTCATTTTGATGGAATGAACATTTAGATTAGTAAAGACATGGTTTTTATTAAAATTCAGCCTCATTATTCATAATACATCTTCAGTTTCTATTAGTTCCATTTTATATAAAATAAGAGGAGCTAGGTACCTCTGTAGGGTCATTTCAGGGGGCATTTTGAAGGGCTCTTTTCAACAATATGTCATACAGTCTAAAATTTACTGTTACATCGTTCAGTTAATCTTTACCTTTTCTCTGCTGTCTCCCTTAAAAATACAAACAGATAGAGAAAAACACACTATAATGTTATTCTTCCCTTGGCTCGGGAAGTGCTTATCATATATTCTCAAAGAGGAAACTGGAGAGCACTGTGCTTGAGTTGCGGTACACAAAGTCAATGGCATCACAGGATATAAGCAAATGTGGTGGTTAAGTCCAAATCATCATGGTGTATCAGATTTAAATTTCTGAGACATAAGTGAACAAATAATATACATATCTAACAGAAGATAATTTTCTACAACTATGATGCAAGCCCTATCACACATGGTTGATGATATTGTAGGGACTAAAAGCAAACATAGTGCTTACAATTAATATAACCAAAATATGATTTCATAGGTGTGAACAAAACAGGACAGTTGCCTTTCTTGTTCTACAGGTCACACTTCTGCTACTGCAGCCTAAAATCAGAACTCTCTTTTTTCATCTTGTTTCCTTGCTATCATAATTACCTGGGCCTCCAATTTTTTCACTCCAAGTAAAGACGGGCTCTGCTCCAGTTCCTAAGATAATTATGTTTAAGGCAGTTTTCCAGTGATTTTTATGCTTCTCCTCATTTGCCCAAAAAGACTTAATGTGGTCTCTCTTTTATATCTACGATCATAAGTGATTATACTAAAAGATTTTCGAGTTTAAGACAGAAATCACATACACACTTTGATTCTTTAATGTTTCACTTAAAATTCATTGACGTTTTCGTTGGCATTATGATGGCCAATTTTATATATGAACTTGTATAGGCAGTGAGGCCCATGTTCCCTGAGATAGTCAAGTTGTTTTTCACCAGGTTGATAGTTTATAGAAAAGTCTGTAAGCCTTGATACAGATTTACTCAGCCAGTTTTCTAGATGGCTTCAAACACTGGAAATCTACTACAACTATTACTGCGTAATAAGTAGACCTGCCATCCTGCCTTATTTTACCCGTGATGCTAGACTGAAACTTTTTCGTATATTCTTTTTAGTGGCTTAGAGACAAGGGATATGCTGTTTCTATAAGAAGATATCTGCATAATCCCCAGTCTCTTGAGCCCAAGCTACTGCCTGAAGTTTCATTTTTCATTACCAGAAACCTAAATGTTGGAACTTTCTTAAACCATGTTTCATGTTGTCTTTCTCTGATAGTACTAGCCCTCTCCTACCCAAATGTGTCAGCTTCTATATTTCTATATCACTACCTTGCCCTGGAGGCAGGTACCATGAGAGGTCTTAAACTACTTCCCTATCCTTCCCTGACCTAACCCCTTAGAAAAAAGTTTAGAAGGAAGCATAATTCAGAGTCGGTAAATTCAGAGAACAGTATACATGGATTTTTACACTTAATTTTTTTAGAGCAGTTTTAAGCTCACAACAAAATTAAGAGGAAGGTACTGAGATTTCCCATATACTCTTTGATCTCACACATGCATAGCTTCACCCATTATCAACATCTTTCACTAGATGGTACATCTTTTACCAAAGATGAGCCTACACTGACACATCATAATCACCCAAAGTCCATAGTTTGCATTACAGTTCACTCTCGGTGTTGTACATTCTACAGGTTTGAACAAATACATAATTACACATATCTACCATTATAGTATCATAAAGAGCATTTTCACTGCCCTAAAAATCCTCCATGCTTTTTTTTTCATCCCTCCACACAGAACTC
Organism: Mustela lutreola; assembly: GCF_030435805.1. Classification (NCBI taxonomy): domain Eukaryota; kingdom Metazoa; phylum Chordata; class Mammalia; order Carnivora; family Mustelidae; genus Mustela; species Mustela lutreola. The sequence goes on along the minus strand of NC_081300.1, from coordinate 32,119,279 downwards.
CTGACAATCACTGATCTTTTTACCATCCCCATAGTTTTGCCTCTTTCAGAATGTCATGTAGTTGAAATTATACAGTATGAAGCCTTCCAGATCAGCTTCTTTCACTTTGTAATATGTATTAACTTTTCTTCCTGTCTTCATGGAGTCATAGCTTGCTTTTTTGTGTGTTTAATAATATCCCATTGTCTGGATGTATCATAGTTTATCCATTCACCTACTAAAGGACCTCTTGTTTCCTTCCAACTTTTAGCAATTATAGATAAAGCTACTATAAACAAACATGTCCAAATTTTTGTGTGGACATAAGTTTTCAAGCCCTTTGAGAACAATTACTGGATAGTATGGTAAGAGTATATTTAGTTTGTAAGAAATTGCCATACTATCTTCCAAAGTATCCATACCATTTTGCATTCCCACCAGCAATGAATTAGAGTTCCTATGGCTCTACATTGTTTCCAGCATTTGCTGTTGTCATTGACCCTGATTTTGGCTATTCTAATGGATAACAGTATACTTTTTGAAAACCATGTTACACATTTGGGACACACTGAGAATGTAGTAAACTAAAGGTTTGTGGTTTTTTTTTTGTTTTGTTTTGTTTTGTTTTGTTTTTTTGACACATTGGATTGTTTTAAAATATTTATGACATGTTTTTGTAATTTATATTTCTATTTTAACTAAATGAATTTTATGTGGCTATATTTTGTTTTAGCCAAGAGTTTCAGTTTTCTCTTCCTATACTTCTACTTATCCTTCCTACCAGGCTTCACATTTGGAGAAAGAATATAATACTTAGACTTAGACTCAAGTTACATGTCTACCACTGACTGGCTGTGAACCTTCAAGGAGTTACTTCTCTGTGAATTGGGTTTTCTTTTCTTTAAAAGAGGATTAATACCACAAACTTCACAGGACCTGTTATCAAGGGTTATATGAGATAACACCTTCATAAGACTGAACAGAAACCCTACTTAATGATAATAGGAAGAACAAGGAGCCAACAAAGTTACAATAATCAAAATAACTTGTTTCTAAAACTATGCAATCCTACAAAATATGCATCATTCTTTTGAATGTATAATTTATATACAATACTTTATACTTCAGCATGAAGAGGATCAGAATGTACCACCTCAAATTATACCACTTTTGCATAGGACTAATTTGATATGAAGGTGATTGAGAAACAGCAAACATGGGATAGTTTTCTAGCCTCCTCCTAATTTCCTAGAAATTGGGCATAAATTTCCATTTTGTAAAGCATATTTCCATTTATAAAGCTGTATTCCTCTTCTGTACCAACAAAAGGAGAATGAGCAGAAGACAATTTTCATCATTGGAGATGATATGGGTTTGCATGATGAACTTTACTGAGCAACCCTATTTACCATACATTTCCTATTCATTTCCCCAAAGCTGTCTCCTTTTCCACACTTTGTTTAAATGGTACATAATTCTCTAGGCCAATGGCTTCTTCACGTTTTAATTTTTTCTTTTCTTCTCTTTTCTTTTCTCTTTGTGAAGCTTACATATGCAGATGTAATAAACCTCTTTCTCCTATTAATCTGCCTTTCATCAGTCTGATTCATAGGTACCACCCACTGAACCTAAGAGGGTAGAGATAGAGCATCTTCCCTCCCCATGAGGATTTGCTTTTCCCTTAATGGGTTGTGTGGTTTCTTTTTCCTTTCCAAAATTCAGGTTCTCTCCTTTGACTTCACTGCTTGCCCTTTAACTTCTCAACCACTGTTATCCCGCAAATTCCTGTGCCTTTCAAGATAAATAGTAGACTTTGTCCATCTTGGATTCTTTCTCCCATCAATCTGGACTTAGTTAGGCATCCTTTACCTAGTATGAGAACACACACTTACCAAGTTCTGCAAGGAGGAGAAAGAGTGTGGAAATGGAGCCAAAGTAATCTCAGAATGGAGATTTTAGGGCTGTAAAACCACAGATTGGGTATTGTATTTTAATTAAAGTCTAGTCCTATTTAGAGTCTTCTTAAGATTGACCCAACAAACACTAAGTTTACAGTATCAACATTTACCATATTTTTAAAAAGATTTTATTTATTTATTTGACAGAGAAAGAGACAGCAAGAGAGGGAACACAAGCAAAGGGAGTGGGAGAGGGAGAAGCAGGCCTTCTGCTGAGCAGGGAGCCCGATGTGGGGCTTGATCCCAGGAAACCGGGATCATGACCTGAGCCACAGGTGGACACTTAATGACTGAACCACCCAGGTGTCCCAACATTTCCCATATTTTTTATTCCTTATTAATATACTTTATATTACTCATTATGGGAATCCTGCATGAAAACTTTCTATAATGAACAGTTGTGTCTGTATGAAATATGAACCTGACTCTTCCCCCATCCTGCTAGTACCTTATAATCATTCAGAGGTTTTGACCAAGTCTGCATAAATGACTTTTGTCTTTTTTTACTCATGTATATCCTTTTTTAAAAGAGTATACAGTGTGCCTACTCAGCCTTTGAAGATTAGGAATTATTTTCTTAAGTGAGCATTAATGAAAGGAGAATTCTTCATCAGCCGATGGGCTGAAAATTGCTGATGGCAAATGTTGTTAATAAAAACACATTAGATGGAAAAAATGAATTTGGCAGTTAAGTGAATGATTCTTAGTGGAAGTGAGGCCTTATTTGTTGGATGATTGGAGAAATTAACATTTATCATATACAGACTGGCATTAGAAACAAACCCAAAGAGGGCTTTTTTTCCCCCCTCTTCATTATACTTATAGATGGAGAGCAAAAATATCACCTGGGAAACAGCTAACCCAAATCTAATTTTTTGTCATTGTTGGAGCTATTTGTTTCAAAATGTTTTCCCCAGGAGAGCCAGCAATCCCTCTCTACCCTGAACTATCAAGTTGCAGTATACAAGTTTTCAATGGCAGCCAATCTGGGGAGTTGCATATATCTACCCCTGGACAGCTGCATTATGGAACTAAAAGAACTGCATCTAAATTCATGAGCCGATAAAAAGTAATCTGGCTAAAGTCTTTTTTTATACCAGAATATACAATGATAATCACACCCCCTTGAATTACAAATGTTCCATAACCATTCAAACTGGTACTGAGTTACTGACATTATTTGAAGTAATGACATAATAAAACACATTTTAAAAGACAAACCCATAATTTACTTACTTCTTGCTTAAAAAAATGTTTCAGAAATCTTTTGAGATCATAATTGATAGAATACCATGATTTCATAGACCATCAAAGACTTGAATAGGTTTTAATAAACCAGGGGAATTAAAGTAGCTCTAGCTTGCTTGCTAGCTATATTTATTCTCTACCTTCTTCTAGCCTTTTTAACATCTAAAATTACAGCTAAAAATTAATTAAAATGTATAGTGACCTGAAGCTTTTTTAATTAACTAAGTTTTTTTTTTCTAGAGGGAATGCAATAAATCACAAATATCTCTATTCACTATTTAATGTAATTTTTTAGAGTAATATTGTAGAGGGTACCTAGTCCAGACAAATTAAGCTTCATAGTACACAGAAACATGCATTCAGTAAATTGGAATATAAGATAATTGACAATAATTCCTCTTATGTTCATATTTTCATAACTAGAAATTCAAACTTTAGTATTAAATTATCTTTGGAAATGGCAAGTCATGATTTTGTATCACTAAGTCAAAGATTGTTTGAGGAATCTTTCAGTGGCTATGTTGATTTCACTCTCTGAGCTGATTAAATGTGCTGAAATATACTTAATAATTATGATTTCCAGGGATTTATTTAATAGTTTTGAGCTGGGAGTTTAATTTCAAACATTTCTTTATTTTCATTCCAAATAAACCCAACTGTGGAAAATCACCTTCATAAGGTCTTTAATCCTTGAAGCATAAGGTATGGTTATAGTGAATATGTGTCATGTTCATATGCCTCAATTCAAAGCAATAGAAGGTAAGCACTTGACACAGTCAGACCTCGAAATTAAAATCTATGGTGTTAAATAAAACTCCAGAATCCAAGATCTATTATTATTAAAATAATACACATATAAACAAAATAAATATATGGGGGAAAGCAGCACATCCTTTGAGTAAGGACAATTAAAATATGAAAGATCAGATTTCTACTCAAGCTCTTCTTTGAGCAGTATCAAAGCAATAACTAAGGCTTAAGAATGTTTCCGAGAGTGACTCTCGGAAAAAATTTCATGGAAAGAGCCAGAAAAAATGCATTTTGTATCATTCCATTTATATAAAGGTCAAGAATAGGTATAATTAATCTATTGCAGTAGAGGTCAAATAAGCAGTTACTTTTGGGAGGAAGAGCGCTGATATTGCTCTATATTTTGATCTGAGTAATGGTTTTACAAATATATAGATACGTTAAAAATGTAAGATATGTAAAATATGTAACTTTGCACTTAAAATCTGTGCACTTTACTAGATGTATTAATAAATATGCACATTTACATATAAAAAAAAGAATGTTTAAAGGCACCTGGTTAAATATGCCTTGAGAGAGGAAAGAAACAGAAATCAAGGTAAAGAAACCAAGGAGTAAGACATTTAGACAAAATGAGATGAGTAAAATATGAACTTAATGGGGGGGGGGGCAAGAAAACAGGCAAGACACTGCAGAGAACTTAGATGGAGCAACCATCAGTGCTGTCATTTACTTTAAGGAAGATAAGCTTTCTATTCCCATTACTTTATCCCAAAAATTATATGTTCTATGGGCTGGAGAAAGAACATTTAAAAGAGTCAAGCAGAAATCTGACCATGTTTCCCTAAGTAAGTAATTAGGAAAGCTTAATTTCAGCCATAAAGTTGTAGACCATTTACTCTAGATTTATTTGATGAATACCAAACACTTCACAAAGAATATTTAAACATTACTTATATATCTTAAGGTAAGTAGTGGTAAGCTTACTTACCACAAGCTATGTAAGTGCTATAACTGAAGGTAAGAAATAAAATGGAGGCCTCTAAGATCTAACTTAAACTGGAAGGCATAGGTATGTATGCCAGGAAGAGGTCTTAGAGACAAACAAGTCCAACTCTCCCATTTTACAGAGTAATAAATCCTCAGCCAATGAAGTATATCTTAATATCAGGGACAGGATTAGAAATCATTTGGTCACTAACAATCATGGAGTTTACAAATAACATCGCACTCACATTTTCATACCATAATACAGTTGCCCTCTTATGTAGGTATTCTCCTTACAAATAAATCATAAAATTTGTGAATTTTGTAAGCCTTTATTGCCCATTTATTTTGCATTCATCTTGGCTAGCAATGAGTCCAGTGATTGGTGTACAATGGAGTTCTCAATTTCACTTCGTGAATGATTTAAAGGAAGACAGAGGACACTGAGAGATAGGTGAAAAGAGTTTTAGGATGTACTGAGCAGGAAACAAAACATCAAATGAGAAAGAATAAGGACAAGAGGAAATATGATCATTAAGTATAAACATCAGGCACTGGTCTAGTGTCCTGATGTTCCAAGTAGAATTTTTAAAAAATCAATCACATTGATTTTAAACCAAATACTTTGCATCATAACCTTCTACCTTCCTACCCACCTTCTACCTCTATATTTATCAGTCAGAACACGTTCTTAGATTGCAGTTGTTCTTTTTCCTGTGGGAGTGAAAGTTTGTAGGTCTCTCTGATCTCCGTTTTCTGGCATAAACACATGAGCTCTCTGGAGACTGTCCCTGAGAGACAGAGGCAATGGTTGAGAGCACAGGCTCAGAAACCTGAATCTGCCTGCAAAGCGCAGTTTGTAACAAACTTGCTGTGCACTCTGGGACATGTTACTTTAAACCCAGTGCTTCAGATTTGTCACCTATAAAATGAGCATAATAACAGTGCTTACATCATAGAATTCTTGTGCAGAAAAAGCAATTTAATACTGATGAGGTTTCTAACACATTGTAAGCCTTCTACGAATGTTAGTTGGCATGTTCCAAGAACTCCTAAAACCTTTTGGCATTCTAAATGGTAACTTTAATTTCTGAAAACTTAGATTTATGATAGAGCTTCTCCAGAATTTTCAAAAATTTCAGTAATTGGGAAGACAGATTTATATCTTCAAATATCTTGGTCCACTTATCAAGAGATAAGTGGCAGAAATCATTTAATCAAATACATTTGTTTTTTATTTGTTCATTTGGTTTTGCCAGATGAAGGAACAATTCCAAGGAGATGCATGACTTGGTTATAACCACTCAGTGGATCAGTGGTAGTGCTTCCTCCCATAAGATACAGTTTCTTTTCATGATCACGGCAAATTGCTAAATCTAGTATTAAGTGTTATTAAACAAAAAGGATGAAGTAAAGCAAAATTTATGAACCAAGTTAAAATGAGAACTCTAGACTTTTAGGAGTTACAGAGATTGAATTCTAATTTTATGGTGTTAATATAGAAAGCCCTTAAAAAGCTAAGGTGTGAGGTTCTGGAAAGATAGCGAAGGAGTAGTGGACTGAAATGACAGGTTGCTTGAGTTCAGCTAGATAGTTATGAAACCATTCTGAACATCTACAAACTCAACAGGAGGTCGAAGAGAATAAGAGCAGCAATACTAGGAACAGAAAATTGACCACCTTCTGAAAGGTAGGACATGCGGAGAAGTGAAACTGAAATGATGGGAAGATAGACCACAGGGGTAGTGGCCGGCTCCTGGCAAGTGGTGGAGCAGTGGAGAACAAAATCAGAACTTTTAGAAGTTTGCTCCAGTCAGAGACATCGCTCAGAGGCTGAGTGGGGGTGGAGCCCTCACAGGGACAGTGTAGTCTCAGGTCCCATGGGGTCACAGAAAGATTGGGGGTGTCCTGAGTGTGGCAGAGCTCCCAGGTATCAGAGCAGGGAAGCCAGCTATAGAGACAGAGCCAAGGATTGAGCTCTCAGCACGGGGTTACCGTAAACTGTCATCCACAACACAGTCATACCACTGATCTTTGAGCAGGGATCCCACAAGTGGCAGATCCAGGGAGGCTCACCTCCATCCACAAGTGGCAGATCCAGGGAGGCTGGAGGAGCAGCATGGCAGGAATCTTCTGGGTCTAGAAATTCCAAATGGGGCCATGCGCCAGAGATAGAAATCCTTGGTCACAGGCTGGGTGAGTTCGGACCGCGGCCAGAGAACAGGGAGATGGGAGGGATTGATTGCTTTTCTCTGAGGATGCACTGAGGAGTGGGGACCCACGCTCTCGGCTCCTCCGGGCTGCAGATTGGGAGTCTGCCATTTTCATTCCTGTCCTCCAGAGCCCTACAGAAAGCGTTCAGGGAACAAAAACTCCCGAGAGTGAACCCAAACAGATTTCTTAGCCTGGCCCCTGGCAAGGGCAGTGCAATTCTGCCTCAAGCAAAGACATTTGAGAATCACTGCCACAAACTCCTCCCCCGGAACATTCAGTCAAGACCAAGCTTACAGATCAAGAAGAACAGTGGAACTCCAGAGCTAAGGGAAAGCAATGCATGGAATTCCTGGATTTCTCCCCATGATCCTTTGGTCTTGCAAAGTTAAATTAAATTTTTTTAATTTAACCTTTCCTCTTACCACTTTTAACATTTTTTAACTAATTTATCTTAACAATACCTCTCTTTAAAAAAAAAATCTTTTTAAACCTTCATTGTTCTAGTCATATTTTATCCTTCATTGTATTTAACCTTATTTTTTGTATACATAAGGGTTTTTTTTTCCTAAAAAATTTTGGGGTACAATTTCTTCTAATAGATCAAAACTTACCCTAAATCTAGCACAGGGCTTTGTTCTAGTCTCCAGCCTGAGCACATTCTCTCCTTCTTTTTTCCCTTTTTTATTCTTTCTTTTTACAATCAACTTATCTTATCAATTTCTTTTTTAGAACTCTTTTTTGTGATTTTCAACTTTACAGTCATATTTCATCTCTTCATCATGTTTACCTTTATTTTTGTATATGTATATATATAAGTTTTTCTCTCTTTAAAATTTTGGGAGGTAGTTTCTTCTAAGAGACTAAAATAAACACAAAATCAAGTGGGTAGCTCTGTTCTTTCACCAATCTAATATATATATATATATATATATATATATATATATATATATATATTAGACATATATATATAAGTTTTACATATATATACTTATATATACATATTTTTTTCCTTTTTATCCCCTTTTTTCTCCCCCAGTTTGGGGTCTCTTCTGATTTGGTTAGCATACATTTTTCTGTGGTCTTTGCCATCCTTTTAGTATTTTATTTTTTCATTCATATATTCTTATCTGGATAAAATGACAAGGCAGGAAAACTCACCACCAATAACTCAATATTTATTCTGAATGTAAACGGTCTAAATGCCCCAATCCAAAGACATAGGGTATCAGAATGGATTAAAAAAAAAAAAAAAGAATAAGAGGAAGTACTAAGGACTCATGGCTAGGGACCTAATCAATATGGACATTGGTAATATGTCAGATCTAGAGTTCAGAATGATGATTCTCAAGGTGCTAGCTGGGCTCAAAAAGGCATGGAAGATATTAGAGAAACCATGTCTAAAGAAATAAAAGCACTTTCTGGAGAAATAAAAGGACTAAAATCTAACCAAGCTGAAATTTAAAAAGCTATTAATGAGGTGCAATCAAGAATGGAGGCTCTTACTGTTAGGATAAATAAGGCACTATTCTATAGTGATATAGAAGACAAAATGATGGAGAATAAAGAAACTGAGCAAAAGAGAGGCAAACTACTGGACCATGAGGGTAGAATTTGAGAAATAAGTGATACTATACGACAAAACAATATTAGAATAATTGGAATTCCAAAAGAAGAAAGAGAGAGGGGGCAGAAGGTATAACGGGGCAAATTATGGTAGAGAATTTCCCTGATATGGCAAAGGGAACAAGCATCAGAATCCAAGAGGCACAGAGAACAGCCCTCAAAAGCAATAAAAATAGGTCCACACCACATCATCTAATAGTAAAACTTGCAAATCTTAGTGACAAAGAGAAAATCCTGAAAGCAGCTCAGGACAAGAAGTCTGTAACATACAATGGTAGAAATATTAGATTTCTAGCAGACTTATGCACAGAGACCTGGCAGGCCAGAAAAAACTGGCACGATATATTAAGAGCACTAAATGAGAAAAATATGCAGCTAAGACTACTATATCCAGCTAGGCTATCATTGAAAATAGAAGGAGATATAGAAAAGCTTCCAGGACAAACAAAAATTAAAAGAATTTGCAAACACCAAACTAGCCCTACAGGAAATTTTGAAAGGGGTCCTCTAAGCAAAGAGAGAGTCTAAATGGAGTAGACCAGAAATGAATAGTCACCTTTCAGGCAATACAATGGCACTAAATTCATATCTTTCAATAGTTATTCTGAATGTAAACGAGCTAAATGCCCCAATCCAAAGACATAGGGTATCAGAATGGATTAAAAAAAAAAAAAAAAAAAAAAAGACCCATCAATATCCTATCTGCAGGAAACTGATTTTAGACCCAAAGACACCTCCAGATTTAAAGTGAGGGGGTGAAAAACAATTTACCATGTTAATGGACATTGAAAGAAAGTTGGAGTGGCAATCCTTATATCAGATCAATTAGATTTTAAGCCAAAGACTATAATAAGAGATGAGGAAGGACACTATATCATACTCGAAGGGTCTGTCCAACAAGAAGATCTAACAATTTTAAATATCTATGCCCTTAACATGGGAGCAGCCAACTATATAAACCAATTAATAACAAAATCAAAGAAACACATCAACATAATACAATAATAGTAGGGGACATAAACACATCCCCTCACTGAAATGAGATCACAGATCATCTAAACAAAAGATCAACAAGCAAATAAAGGTCTTAAATGACACACTGGGCCAGATGGAAATCACAGATATATTCAGAACATTCCATCCCAAAGCAACAGAATACACATTCTTTTCTAGTGCACATGGAACATTCCCCAGAATAGATCACATCCTGGGTCACAAATCAGGTCTCAAGTGGTACCAAAAGATTGGGATCATTCCCTGCATATTTTTAGACCACAATGCTCTGAAGCTAGAACTCAATCACAAGAGGAAAGTTGGGAAGAACTCAAATATATGGAGGCTAACGAGCATCCTACTAAAGATGAATGGGTCAACTAGGAAATTGAAGAATTGAAAAAAATCATGGAAACAAATGATAATTAAAACACAACTGTTCAAAATATATGGGATGCAGCAAAGGTGGTCCTGAAAAGAAAGTATACAGTGATACAAGCCTTTCTTAAGAAACAAGAAAGGTCTCAAGTACACAACCTAACCCTACACCTAAGGAAGCTGGAGAAAGAATAGCAAAGAAAGCTTAAACCCAGCAGGAGAAGAGAAATAATAAAGATCAGAGCAGAAATCAATGAAACAGCAAACAAAAGAACAGAAGAACAAATCAATGAAACTAGGAGCTGGTTCTTTGTAAGATTGATAAACCCCTGGCCAGATTTATCAAAAAGAAAAGAGAAAAGGAAAAAAAAATTTTAAAAAAAGAAAAGAAAAGAGAAAAGACCCAAATAAATAAAATCATGAATGAAAGAGGAGAGATCACTTCCAACACCAAATAAATATAAACAATTATAAGAACATATTATGAGCAACTATATGCCAGAAAATCTGACAATCTGGAAGAAATGGATGCATTCCTAGAGAAATATAAACTACCAAAATGGAACCAGGAAGAAACAGAAAACCTGAACAGACCCATAACCAGTAAGGAGATTGAAGCAGTCATCAAAAATCTCCCAGAAAGCAAGAGTCTAGGGCCAAATAACTTCCCAGGGGGCAATTCCACCAAACATTTAAAGGAGAATTAATACCTATTCTCCTGAAACTGTTCCAAAAAATAGAAATGGAAGGAAAACTTCCAAACTCATTTTATGAGGTCAGCATTACCTTGATCCCAGAACCAGACATAAACCCCATCAAAAAGGGGAACTGTAGACCAATATCCTTGATGAACACAGATGCAAAAATTCTAACCAAAATCCTTGAGGAGAACATAGGCAGCAACCTCTTCGACCTCAGCCGCAGCAACTTCTTCCTAGAAACATCGCCAAAGGCAAGGAAAGCAAGGGCAAAAATGAACTATTGGAACGTCATTGAGATCAAAAGGTTTTGCACAGCAAAAGAGACAGTCAACAAAACCAAAAGACAACTGACAGAATAGAAGAAGATATTTGCAAATTATGTATCAGATAAAGGGCTAGTATCCAAAATCTATCAAGAACTTCTCAAACTCAACACCCAAAGAACAAATAATCCAATCAAGAAATGAGCAGAGGACATGAACAGACATTTCTGCAAAGAAGATATCCAGATGGTCAACACACACATGAAAAAGTGCTCCACATCTTTTGGCATCAGGGAAATACAAATCAAAACCACAGTGAGACACCGCCTTACACCAGTCAGAATGGCTAAAATAAACAAGTCAGGAAACAACAGATATTGGAGAGGATGCAGAGAAAGGGGAATCCTCCTACACCGTTGGTAGGAATGCAAGCTGGTGCAGCCACTCTGGAAAACAGCATGGAGGTTCCTCAAAAATTGAAAATGGAGCTACCCTAAACCCAGCAATTGCACTACTGGGTATTTACCCTAAAGACACAAATGTAGTGATCCGAAGGGGCACATGCACCCAAATGTTTACAGTAGCAATGTCCACAATAGCCAAACTATGGAAAGAACCTAGATGTCCATTAACAGATGAACAGATAAAGAAGTGGTATATATATACAATGAAATACTATGCAGCCATCAAAAGAAATAAAGTCTTGCCATTTGCGACAACGTGGATGGAACTAGAGGGTATTATGATGAGAGAAATAAATCAATCAGAGAAAGACAATTATCATATGATCTCCCTGATATGAGGAATTTGAGAGGCAGAGTGGAGGGTTTGGGGGGTAGGCAAGGAAAAAATAAAATAAGATGGGATTGGGAGGGAGAGAAACCATAAGAGACTCTTAATCTCACAAAACAAACTGAGGCTTGCTGGGGGGGCAGGGGCTGTGGAGAGAGTGGTTGGGTTATGGACATTGGGGAGGGTATGTGCTATGGTGGGTGCTGTGAAGTATAAGCCTGACGATTCACAGAGCTGCACACCTGGGGAAAATAATACATTATATGTTAATAAAAATAATTAATAAGAAGATTTAAAAAAACACAAAGTTTAGGTGCTTCTGGCTACCAAGTGTATTGACATGCTACAGCCAATTGAAAGCCTCCCATGGACTTCATTGTACAAAGGATTATAATATTTCTTGTGTAGAATTTTTGCATGTGAGATACAAAAAGTAAGAATTCATTACACTTAAGAAGAAAACGGGGTAAGGAGAAATGAAATCCCACTCAATCCTACACAGATTGAGAGTCCTGTGGAATATAGATCTGCCATGCACAGATAAGGTGGGGATTTGACTCCAGAAAATCTGACAAGGCAGAAGACTTTTTTTTTTTTTTTTAACCCTACAAATAGAGTTATTCCCAAATCTATCCATTTTCATCCACAATTTGGGTCTCCTAAGATAAAATAGAGTGTTATACAGAGAAAGCCTAATGAAAAAGCCTAGAGTTAAACTCTGAAACTTACGATTTTCTCAATTTCCACTGAAATGCCAGATTCTAGGATTCTGTATTGGAGATATTTAAACTTTCATGTATAAAGTTTAGCAGATGCTTAATAGTTATTTACTTGGTACATAGAACTTTGCAGAATACAGAAAGATGAAAGGAAAATTCCTTTTCAGTGGGCAAAGCATTGTACAAATAGGAAATCTGAATTGTCACCGCAGGACTGCTAGAATTAACTCAATAAATGACATTGGCAACAATTTCACAGCTTCTCTGAGCTTCAGTTTCTCACTCTAGAAATTGAGGAAGTTGGATTACTAATACACTTATGTTTCAACTCTAATATGTTATGAAAGTTACAGTGGATGGAGCACACTGTAAAGGGCAGTGTATTTCAAGCCAAGAACTCGATTTGAGGCCTTCTAACTAAATTATTGTTTGACCTTAGATCAGTTATTTAACTTTTACCAGACTCTTCTCTTCTCAATTACAGAATGAGGTGTATGACTATTTGATCTCTAAAGTTTCTTGTAGGTGTAAAAATCTATGATTCAATTCATGACCCTGTCCTCAAGGAGCATTCCATCCAGTTAAGGAGACAAGATACATACATAAAAAGGTCAATTGCAATATCAGCCAAAAATAGAACAGATGTCACAATGCAATGGATGCCTTAATGCCAAATAAATGGGGCAGATAGTAAGTAATACAAATGTGAGGCAGGAGAGATCATTCTAGGTTGAAACAGTAAGACAATTATTCATAGAAGAATCAGTCTAGCAGATCCTTGAAAGGTATTTTAGATCCACTATAAGCAGAAGCTGATGTGGGGCTGAGCATCATTTGACTAGAATCCTGAAGGTTAAAAAAAAAAAAAAAAAAAATCCTGAAAGTAGAAAAAAAGACAATGTGTCAAAAAGGGAATGGTAATGTGACCAAGGCATTTTTGAAAATGTTGCTTTAGAAGGAATCATCTGAGAGTGATATGCAGGATGAGTATTTCTTTTCACTTCTTGATTAAACAATTACTTATTGAGTAACTATAAAAAACTGGGCACAAAAGGTGGAATTTAAAACTTCATTTGTCAGTATTACTGATAACACCTCTTATGTGCTTTATTCATTATTTCTTCCAAATATTTAAAATTTATTTTTACTCATGAAGGTTATTTAATCCAAACATAATTTCCAGATAATTTCAGACCAATGCAAATGACAGATTTTTTGAAGCTGGGAAAGTCTACTATTTGAAGCAAACTGCACTAGGAATTTACATGCAAGTATTTGTCTGACAAACAAAAGGTGGTATAGCCCTGGGGTTTATGGTTGTGACTCCAGAGCCAGTGGACCTGAAGCTTTACATCACAGTGCATGGAATAAAGTGGTGTTTTATAATGTCAGTAGAAAATAACAGGGTCTGCACTTGATTTCTTGAAAAAAGTTTCTCAGACCCGTCTGGAAGGAGTGCAACATGTTCTTTGAATGCCATATGCTGAAACAAGGTTGTAGCTTGGACAGATGCTTCATAAGATAAAAGCATTTTATTCAGTCCTCTCAGATAATTTGTCTAATACAACTCTGGCTCCAAACCAAGCCCTTGATTCAATAACGAACCTCAATCAGAGATATCAAAAGTTTCCCCTTGCCCTAGAGTATAAATTGAACTTTCAACCTCTGAAGCTGTCCACTCTGTTAACAATGTATTCAAATTGCAAGCAAGCATTTAATGAATGCTGAGTTTCAGAGCAACAGCATGAAGACTGGGAGAGCCTTAGGAGTTGCTGAAATAAAAAGGGGTCTTCTCTTAATCCCAAATATCAGAAGACTTGAACAGAACATGGCATTTTAGCCATCTAAGCTTTTTAAATGTGACATTGGCAGACATACAATGCTCAGCTCTGTGGTACCTGAATAATTGAGGCTTTGAAACATCAAAGTGTTGACACCTTCAAACACTCAAGTAGCTTTATTTGAAAGATTCTTCTCACAAAAGAAGACTAACTCTGCCATTTGAGATCAATGCATTTCTCTGAAACACAGTGTCCCTACTTTATATTGAAATAAACTTGTTTACCACATATTGACTAGATATGTCCCATGTGCAGAAGATATTTGATTAAATACATTTCTTTGTGATAACATAATTACCTAGCAGAATTAAGAATGACTTAGAGGGGACAGGGGGTGTGATAACAACATAACTTATTTTCTAAGCAGTGAACTTTCTCAGATCTCATGCTATTCAAGAAATTAGAATGAGGATTGGAGGATAATCAAGTTCATATTAAATATTATATATTCAACAAAAATAATGGTAATTATAACATTATTTTACTTATTCACTTTTTCAGTGATAGGGAGCACTCGTTATATTTTTGGTATTGTACTAGTGTCTGAAAGTAGAGAGGAAAATAAGAAAAAGTAGGTAGTATTTAAATTGAGCTTGGGCTCTATTAGAAAATGTTAAAAAGTATATAGATACATCACCTGGCATAGTAGTTTCCATAAAAGCCACATAAAACACCATGGATCAGGGCAACTGATAGGCTTCTCAAGAATTAAAATCAAAGCTGCAGTATAAGGTTGACGGAAAAACTATCTAGTCAAAGAGAAAAGGGATAATTAGGTGAAGGCCCAGGAAGAGTTACAATTTTGTGAAAATGTGCAGAGTTGGTAGAGAAATGAAACATTATGCTATCAAACATCGGAAGGGTTAAGCTGTCTATGTCAAAGACCTAAAGCAAGAGATAAGGTTGGAGGAGAAAGGAAGGGTTACATCAGAAATGATTTTGTATATCATGATTAAAATTTAGAGTCATTACAGTCTTGGACATCAATAAGGCATTATTTTTCTGTATGTTTAAGATGGGCACATGTA
Source organism: Mustela lutreola (assembly GCF_030435805.1). NCBI lineage: Eukaryota > Metazoa > Chordata > Mammalia > Carnivora > Mustelidae > Mustela > Mustela lutreola. The sequence goes on along the minus strand of NC_081300.1, from coordinate 32,103,805 downwards.
AATGTTTATGTGAAGAATTTGGCCAGGAGGGAGAAAAGCTATAGAAAATAATGGGGAGTATCTGATGAACCCAGTTGCAGAGGAGGAGAGAAGGCAGAAGTAGAGGTAAGAGAGGAGGAAATCCATCTGAAAGTGTTTTCACCAGAGCAAAGGCCTCAAATACACAGCTGTTCATTAATTCCTTCTACAATATTCTGCATATGTACCATGTGCTGAGCACTATCCTAAGTGGTATGAATACAGGAGTGAACAAAAGCACACAAACTTACCTTCCTCATGGAATTATTTTTTCTAGTTACATTCAAATGTAGATGGTCAGACCCTTTGTGGAAATGACCCAGAGGGACAGGCTCGTATCTGTCCACGCAAGTAATAGATATTTTTTATGAGGAGCTCTAGGAGAACACTTCTACTACAGTTATATAATTTACAGGATACTTAACATAATAAGCTAGTGGGAGAGGGATTTGGAAGAAACAATGTTATAGTAAGAGGCCAGTCACCAACTCTGTGTATAGAACTGGACCTATGTTTGCAGTGGGAAATGTTAAAAGAGAGCCTTTAAGAGTTAGCTGTTTCCCTTACTGGAGCCATAGAATTTATTGCCAATGACATTCAACTAATTGCAAAGACAAAGTCTCACTGCACACTCCATACAAAAGCTAAAGTCCATTTTCATTTTGTGTGCTAGTACATGGACAAATATGTGTCAGTGCAAAATACTTGAGTGTTTTGATAAACTTCAAAAAGTTATACCAAGATAACTGAACACTTGCACAATAATTTGCATGTTTCATAGGCACTTTAAGCTAATGATGGGACTCCAAGGGGCCTACTGATTCTCAGTTTAGATTCTAGACATATTGCATGGTTCCTGCTTCGGGAAGTAGCAAAGAAAAGGATAAACTGATTATAACAGGATTAGATGTAAGCATGAATGGATAAAAGAAGAGAGAATATGAGGAAATGAAAAATGCAATAATAGAATTAAAATCTATAGCCAACACAATAGATCATATTTTCATCTAAATAATGAATATACTACATATTTATATTTCCCTGGTCCTTCTTCAGAAACATAGCCATTTTCCCCTTTTGATCTCTGGACTGCTTTAATTAGCATAATTATAAAATGCCAAGATCTTACTGTTATAGGAAAATTTCCTGAAGTTGAAGACATGCTTTCTGAGACTGCAGTAACACAATGAAATCCTGAATTAAGGGCATGTTTCAACACAGTAAACAGACAAATGAAAATTTCAAAAATGTTTTTCTTCTCAGTGCAGAATCATTTTCATCAGTGTTTATAAAAATAAAAATATTAAAGACAGAAGAATTTAGGGACACTGTGGTGGTTCAGTAGATTAAGCATGTGCCTTCATGTCTGGCTCGTATCATGATCCTAGGTCCTGGGATTCAGTCCCCATTGGGTTCCTTGCTTAATGTGGGAGCCTGCTTCCCCCTCTGCCTGTGGCTCCCCCTGCTTATGCTCGTGCTCTCTCTTTCTCTCTCTCTCTCTGACAAATAAATGAATAAAACCTTAAAAAAGAGAGAATAATTTATAATTCACCTTGAATTTCAGTTCACCAACATAGAGTTGTTTATATTGTTTTCTGAATTCTAATCTAAATCACAATTCAGCTATTCATAAAAATAAAGCCTATTCACACAGGCCATCCAACTTCTTTATAGTTTTTACATTCATGAATCTAATCTCTTCTTATGCCTTTCACAGTTTGCTAATAATTGTTACTCTGAGATTTCTCTTGCTTCTCTTTCTTTTTTCAATTTCTTTCACCAATGCTTTGGTTCAATTAAAATATGGTCTTGTTCATAGAAAACTGAAATAGGGCCCTAATTTCCCTTTGTAGTCAGTTTACCCACTGAAGTCAATCTTCTGATAGCACCGAGATTAATTTTATTTGTGTGTGTGTATGCATGTTTTTATTCTCTTGGTTAAATATGCAGGAGTGGAATTATTAGATTACATGATAAATGTATGTTTGGCTCTAAAAGAACCTGATAGTTTTTATGCCCCCCAGCAGCATTACAGAAGAGTTCCAGTTGCTCTATATCCCAATGAACATGTGTTATTTTTAGTCTTATTAATGTTTGATGGTATATTATTGTGATATTAATTTGCAGTTCCTTGAAGTGCACATTATTTCACATGCTTATTAATCCTTTTTCCAAGTTATTTTGTGACATATCTATTCAAGTCTCCTCTTTTGCTTTTCATTTTTTAAGTAGGCTCCACATCCAGTGTAGAGCCCAACATGGGGCTGAAATTAAGACCTGAGCTGAGATCAAGAATTGGACGCTTAACTGACTGAGCTATCCAGGTACCCCAAATCTCTTCTTTTTATTAAAGAGTAATTGACATACAGCATTGTAGTGGTCTGAGATATACAGTACAGTGATTCACTATTTATATATATTACAAAATGATCATCTTGATAGGTCTAGTTACCATCTGAAACCAAAGTTGTTGCAATATTATTGCCTATTTTTTTTATGCTATGTATTATATCCCTATGTCTTATTTATTTTGTAACCAGAAGGTTGTACCTTTACCTATTTCATCAGCCATGCTCATGCCCCACCCCCTGGCAATCATCAGTTTGTTATCTGTATCTACAATTCTGTTTCTCTTCTGTTTGTATGTTTTTTAGTGAATATTTTTAAGTTTATTTTTTAAATTTAAATTCAATTAATTAACATATAATGTATTATTTGTTTCAGAGGTACAGGTCTGTGATTCATCAGTCTTATATAATATCCAGTGTTCCTTACAACAATACACTCCCCAATGTCCATCACCCAGTTACCCCATCCCTTCAACCCCCTTTAGACTTTACATGTAAGTAAAGTCATACGGTATTTGTCTTTCTCACTTCATTGAGCATAATATCCTCTAGGTTCATCTAGGTTGTTGGAAATTGCAAGATACCATTCTTCTTTGTGGCTGAATAATATCCCATTGCATATATATGCCACATCTTAGATTCTTTTTACCAAAAAAATGTGAATGTTCCCAAATAATTGGCCCTTCACTATCATTCCAAAGCAACCTTTTAAACCTTTTTTACTTCTCATCAAAATGGACCCTCCAGATAAAACTACATGGACTATTTATTTACATTTCCACAAGACACAGAGCTCTCTTACTCTCATTCTTGCTTTGCACAACAATTGCTTAGAAGGCACTTCCTCCATGTCCCATACAAACATATGCAGGTCTCATAGATAAATACTTGTCATTTCTGCTTCCTAAAACATCTATCGAATATTACCTTTTCCAAGAGACCTCCTTGAGTCATCCTATTGAAATAACTCCTCAATTTCTAAGACATTTATTAAATACTACCTTGCCTTGAGAAACAGAACATAGGTGATTGCCTTTAAATATTATTGCAATTTTTAATCTATAATTTTATACTAATAATTTTATACTATAATTTTATACATTGCAAGTTTCACTGAGAAGATGTTTTATGCATATGCTTCCTGCTTCCATGTGATGAATATGCCAACAATAATTCAGACTACTAAAAAGCAATCATTGAACTAGATGCTAGGTCTCTGGCAACCTGTTTCAAGAAATAAGATTTGGTCCTTTACAGGGGCACCTGGGTGGCTCAGTTGGTTAAGCAACTGCCTTCAGCTCAGGTCATGATCCTGGAGTCCTGGGATTGAGTCCTGTATCAGGCTCCCTGCTCAGCAGGGAGTCTGCTTCTTCCTCTGACATTCTCTCCTCTCATGCTCTCTCACTCTCTCTCAAATAAATAAAAATTTAAAAAAAAATAGGTTTGGTCTTTAAAATACAATTCTTTCCCACTGGGTTTTAGAGCTGAGTTCAAAGAACTTTTCTTGCTGACCTGTAGTAATGATTGATGGAAGCATAGAAGCTTTCTGTTCTTACTATAATATCCCACCCTAAAGATGCTATTGGCAAACAGATGGCATACCAGTAGATTTGCCAAGAGTAGCAAGGGTTGTAATTGTAGCACCAGGGTGCTATTACATATTGTCTACATGAACTAAGTGTTCTTTTAATTGTGGTGGGAAATCAGATGGTAGGGCTTTTTTTTTTTTCTTCTTCTTCTTTTTTGGTAATAACTATTCCCAAGTATACATTATATTACAGCTTATGTGCTTAAATGCTGACATTAATCAGCAGTTTTGTTTTCCTAGAATGAAAACTATTCAGGAAGAATTGACTTTGCAGTACTGGGGTTATGGACCACATTAAGTCACTTTTGGTGACCTTCTGTATTTTTAGTGTTAGGTGATTTTGTCATTATGGTATTTTACTTCCATTCATGGCTAGCTGAAAATGATGTTATATTGGTATTATTTTAAAATTAGGAAGATTTCTGAATAAATTCTATATTTTACTAATTACTCCAAAAAAGTTAAAACTCATTAAAAATAAATTGCATGTCTTGTGGACAAATTAAAAGAATAAATTGTATTTCAACAATTAGAAATGTTTGTATTTTCTTTTTTCAAATAACTCTTTACTCTGAAATAGGATCAGACTTGAAGTAGAAAAGAAGTATGAAATCCAGCCACTTTTGATAGGTATGTGAAATCCAGAATATTTTTCTCTGTAACATTTTAAGACTTGGCACTGCCCAGCTTGAATATGAGTTAACTGTGTAGTCATGTATAGCCTTTCTTTTATGGATGTCAGGAGTGTAGTGCTGTCACCTGAATGATGTCAAGGTCAGACTGAAGATGTGGATATCTTGGTAAGGCTAGCTACACAGTAAAACCTTAATATTGGAAAACTCACTGTAAGTGGAATTTACAAAAGATCTGTCCAAGAAAATGTCAATGAAGGGAAGAAGGTTTAGGCAATAGCACATTTTCTTAAAAGATAAGTATTTGTGCCTGTTTGGATTCAGGGCCCTACTTTTTTTTTTTAAATTCTAAACAGGTCATAGCACCACCACCAAAATAGCATCCTCAAAAATCATTAAATTTATTAATTGAATGGAACTTTTAATTCCTTCCTTCCTTCCTTTTTTTCTTCCTTCATTCCTTCCTTTCCATCATAGGGTGGAAAGGGTTAGCCAATGGTGGAGATGGGGAATTGATAAGATATCAAAATTCTCCCCTCTGTTATTTTTTTTTCCCCCACCCTTCCATTTACTCATTTAGATTCTCTTGATAACCTTTGGAGAACATATCAGGAAGAAAGCCTTAGGGAACCTAAAGTACACAAAGAACCCTCTCCCAAATACCTTCAAACATTGTGTTCAACAGAAAAGACCGGAAGAGCAAGAGTTAGATTGAATATATCTGCATAGTGGAATTTTTACCTTTCTGTATTTGAGAAGTAAAATTTTCTCTGGAAGTATTAGTTTCTGTGTGAAGTAGAAAGTTTCAGAAAACAAATTGTGTAAGTCATCTAACATCCCACTAACTACTATCTTTCATGGTCTCCTTTTGTGCATGAGGTAGGATTGACGGACAATGACCACCGTATACGTTTCTTCAGGGATGTTCACCTGTGTTGAAGGGTTCTGTCTGTGGGAAGGGAGGGGAATATGTGTTTACTAATGAGCAGCTAATCAGTCTCCTTGCTCAGAACTGTTTGGATTTTGTTGTTGTCATCATTTTGGCCTGTAATTTTTTATTTTATTATATTTTTTTAAAGATTTCATTTATTTATTTGACAGATAGAGATCACAGGTAGGCAGAGAGGCAGGAAGAGAGAGAGAGGGAGAAGCAGGCTCCCTGCTGAGCAGAGAATGAGATGCGGGGCTCAATCCCAGGACCCTGGGATCATGACCTGGGCTGAAGGCAGAGGCTTAACCCCCTGAGCCACCCAGGCACCTTTACTTTATTTTTTAAAAGATTTTATTTGTGGGGCACCTGGGTGGCTCAGTTGTTAAGTGTCTGCCTTTAGCCCAGGTGATAATCCTAGGATCCTGGGACCAAGCCCCCCATCTCTGCTCAGCGGGAAGCCTGCTTCTCCCTCTCCCACTCCTCCTGCCTCTGTTCCCTCTTTCACTTTGACTCTTTCTTTCAAATAAATAAACAAAATCTTAAAAAAAAAATAAAGATTTTGTTTATTTATTTGTCAGAGAGAGAGAGAAAGAACAAGCTGGGAGAGCAACAGGCAGAGCAGGCAGAGGGAGAAGGAAGCCTGATCCAGGACTGGATCCCAGGACCCTGGCATCATGACCTGAGCCAAGGCAGCTGCTTAACCAACCAAACCACCCAGGCATCCTGGTCTGTAATTTTTTTAAATTTTGAGGGGAAAAAAACCCCCTCATTTTCAATAGCAAAGAATAGTTAAAACAGGCAAACAAAAATATTTCATTAGATGTTTCCACTGGAGATAGTAAAAGATCCAGAACCTCCTTCTCATCTCTATCTTGTCCCCCCTACTCTACTTTCCTTTGGTTCTTGCAGAGGCTCAGTTACATCAAGACAACTGCTGGGGCACCTGAGTGGTTCAATTGCTTAAGCATCTGACTTGATTTCGGCTCAGGTCATGATCTCCGTGTTGTGAGATCAAGTCCTCTGCCCAGCACGGAGACTGCTTAAGATTTCCTTTCTCCCTCTCCCTCCACTCCTGTCCACAACCCCTCCCCCCCACCGCTCTGACTCTCTTATACCTATGCACTCTCTCTAAAAAAATTAATAATAATAATACAACTGCTAACTCATATTCCTGATTAAGTGAGCCGTGTTAACCTTGGGAGCCCTTGGCTTGAGTCTGTTAAGACACTTAAAACATACTACCATCATGGCAAGGGGCAAAACAATGTAGATATCAAGCAGATGTCATTTGGTACCACATTTGAGATGGAATACAAGAGGACTGCAACATTCTAATCAATCCATATTGTTTGAGCATCCTAAAATTTACATTTAACACATTTAAAAAAGCATATGATACTATCTTGACTACAGAGACAATACAGATACTACCTTGCCTAGATGTTGCTGATCTAGGCTGGGCCTTTCATATTCTCTACCCACTGAAAGTGTACTATGTATATCTTGAAGTTGTGCTCCCATACATTAAGTACCTATGATTTTTATCAAACAACACTGATATGGAAGAACCTAAAAAGAATATTAGACAACAAACAAAAATCCCGAGAGCATCACCAGGCAACAATTAGAATGTTTCATGGGAGGTATTATCCTTTAAATGTTACTTTTATTTAAAGTTGGAGGGAATGGTACTTCAGCTCAATCTTATGGTAATCGTCAATCCAATCACTGCAAATAGCAATCTGATTTGTCCCACCCGAAGTCATTATACTTCCCTCCAACAGAAGTAATAGACCCACCTCTGCATAGTACTACTTATTTACTAATTTTCTCATGGCTTATTTATTTATTTATTTATTTATTTTTTTTTAAAGATTTTATTTATTTATTTGACAGAGAGAAATCACAAGTAGATGGAGAGGCAGGCAGAGAGAGAGAGAGGGAAACAGGCTCCCTGCTGAGCAGAGAGCCCGATGTGGGACTCGATCCCAGGACCCTGAGATCATGACCTGAGCCGAAGGCAGCGGCTTAACCCACTGAGCCACCCAGGCGCCCATCTCATGGCTTATTTAAAGACATTATTTTGTTGTACTTATTTTCATTAGATGGCATAGGCCATTCTTATTATTCTTCACTGTGAATAACTTTAAAATAAGTACATGATAGCATTTGTTGGATGTAGTTGAATTAGACTGGCTTTTCTTGTGCCAAAGTTGAGATATAAAGACCAATAAAATCCACTTCGATTTTTAGCATGTCTAAGATACATGCTAATATTTTATCTTACACAATAGATATTTCCAAAGAGGATGTGTACATAGGTTTACTAAGAAGTATTTTCACCTATTTTGATAAGAACACATGGTGATGGTGGTCATTGGAAAAATCTGAAACTGGAACAAGAGGACTGTCTACCCAGGTGTCCTGCAGATGGCTAGACAGTGTGCTTTACTACAATTAAAAGAAGACAGAAAGATGCAAGATTTCAAATGGAAAAAAAAAAAAAAAAAAAAAAACCAGCTTCTGTCAGAAACTGAATTGGGGCTGTTTAACCGAGGGGTAGGAAAATTATGCCACAATCTAAAATGGGATGTAGTTGAAGTCATCTGTAGGAATTTGTTAACCAGTACAGGCTAGTCAGAAGGAGAGGCTGAGCTATACTATCTAATTTTGAGACCAAGTTAGGATAAAGTGGGATGTAAGAAGAACTGAAGTCAGTGGTTTCCAGAGGAGCTGCTTCAGCTAATCAGTTGAATGTTATTAGAAAAATTATCTACTTTTCATAAGCTCAGTTCAACTGTTCATAAAATATCAAGTTTATGTTTCTGGTTTCCAAAATCACTTTTGGCTTTCAAATCATTTGAGTCTCTAACAAAGGAAAGATGTTTTCTACATCCTTTAAAATTTATTCTGAAAAATAGTGCAATCTCAGATAAGTCAATTAGTTGAGTTTCTGGGAGAAAAAAATTATTTCTGGGGATTAATTTGCAAATTGTACTTTATAAGAAAATGAAAGTTATGCATCATAATGTGTTTCCCTTTTTACTTCAGTTTCTAAGAAACTTAGAAATTAGATTAGATGTTAGAAATTTTATAGCAACATGAAACTTCCAATAACAGTAAGAATTACCCCTCAAGAACTTTCTTTAGCTCCTGGAGATAGGATTTTATATTTTAAATGTATACATTTTCATTTTCTATTTTCTTTAGCTGTAAAACACCTCAATGTCTATTAAAATGTTTAAGTATAAATGAATAATTCAAATTTAACAACTGATTCTAGAAAAACAATAGAAAAAAATTGTCACATCTTTAACATTGATTTCTACAACTTTTCTATATTTTGCCATTATTCATTGAGATGCATTGTCTAATGTACTAATAAATTATGTTTTTGTAAAGGATCTTAAATCCACTATCTGACTCAAAACCATTTATCTCCAAGATACCATGAGTAAAGTCAAAGCTCTAAATCTACAATGCCATGAATCACCTGATGGTAACTTCTTAGAAGTGTAGGGTTCAAAATATAAGATAAACAATCTTCAGATGGGCCTTTTGCAAATCAAAGTCATCTTGAAAATGGGAAAATTTGGTATTTCCTATGGTCCAAGGTCCCTGCAAGCAACCTTTCTTAGCACACTATATTATTCCCTACTTTATAGTCCTATTTGGTTGTTTGGTTAAGAATTGAAGTTGACATGTACAAAAGGGACTGACAGCCCTTGTTTCTAGTTCTTATGTTGGACTTAGATCTTTTTTTCCCCCTTAATTTGGCAATTTAGCTTACAATCTACAGAGATTCTACTCATTTAGTAACTATTCTTTTTTTTTTTTTTTAAAGATTTTGTTTATTTGTCAGAGAGAGCGAGCGAGAGTGAGCACAGGCAGACAGAGTGGAAGGCAGAGTCAGACGGAGAAGCAGGCTCCCTGCGGAGCAAGGAGCCCGATATGGGACTTGATCCCAGGACGCTGGGATCATGACCTGAGCCGAAGGCAGCTGCTTAACCAACTGAGCCACCCAGGCGTCCCAGTAACTATTCTTTTACTTGGATATGGTTACCTTCATTGGCATATGCGTGACTTGGAGAAATTGTGTGCTAAGGAGATTATTTTGCTGCGTTAGAATTTTTAATTGATCACCCACAGATTTCTTGTCACATTTTTAGGTTAAGTTATTTTGAGTACCCTGATATTTATAAAACTATGTTTCTGTGCCCATTTATCACTTTGACCATTTTGTTAAATAATACATAAATTATTTTTGAAGCTAAATGTCTGAGAAAGTATCTTTTAATAAAAATTATTTATTCCAGGTATTTTCATCTGAATGACATGTGTGTGTATATATTTATATATAGGCAACTGGATTTATTAAACACCTAATGATTGGCCTTTTGGGGTATGGCACAGGAACTGATGTTATAATGCTAAAGATGTAAGATGAAATGAACATGGTCACATCAAGAACAAGGTCAGATTAAATTCATCATTTCATATACTCAGAATGGCTTTTTGAATGGTAAAATTATAGAACTTACATAATTTTCACAAGTAAAACAGAAATTCCAGGATCAGAAGCATTCTTCTCCAATCTCCAGTGATAAGGGAAGCCTCTAGATCTAGGATTTTTTAACCTTAATAAGACTTTTAAAACTCAACTCACAAAAGGGCATTTGCCCTTAAAAATATCAGGTGGCTGATTAACAAAGAGGTTTTTTTTTTTTTTTTTTTTTTTTTTTTTTTAAGATTTTATTTATTTATTTGACAGAGAGAGATCACAAGTAGGCAGAGAGGCAGGCAGAGAGAGGAGGAAGCAGGCTCCCTGCCGAGCAGAGAGCCCGACGCGGGACTCGATCCCAGGACCCTGAGATCATGACCTGAGCCGAAGGCAGCGGCTTAACCCACTGAGCCACCCAGGCGCCCCAACAAAGAGGTTTTAAAAAATCAGTAAAACTCGTTGATTTAATAAATCAATCAAAAGCGTTGATCAGTAAACCCCCAAACTGGGTCCTTATCTTCTTATTTCTGATCTTCTAAATTTCAGTCTCACCTACAAAAATGTAAAACCATCTGGAACATGCTAATTGAAATTACTGGACAATCTGAAATGCCCAAATATATAAATTATACAAATGTGTGTGTGTGTGTGTGTGTGAGAGAGAGAGAGAGAGAGATTCCTCTCCCTAAATAGAAGAGTGCCAGCTAAAATAAAACACTTTCTTTTCCATCCTGTTAATTTCAAGAACATTCACTGGATTTTCATGTTTCTCAGATTTCAGGGAGATTTATGAAAAAGAAACGGAAGGTGCTCATTTTCAACACAGTTGATATTATTGATTAGCTGATAGTCAGTCCTGAGGCATTATTTTCATTGTGCAAAATAAGCATAAAAATACTACAAGCAATTAATTGCCTGCTTTTCGTATCATGCTTTGCAATGGCCTATCAGCCTTTTATTAATATTAATGAGGAGAATTAGCACGGAAGATCAGGGAGCCACGATAGCGTCGAGAACCTGTGAGGACCCTACGGCTCTCATGCTTTATTATTTTTTAATCAAAGTAGCTGACTTGAAGGCACAAAATTAAAGAACTGAGTCTTTTATGATTCCACAATGATTCAAATTAAAATGATCTATACTTGCATAATTCCCGTGAACCATTTTGTGCTTGTTAAAAACAGTTAAAAATTGCATAAATTCATGATTTAAGGGCTATGGTTTTCTTTTCTTAATGAACAGTCCACTTTATGTGTTTCTCCCAACTCACACATGTGGACATAATAAAGCAAAAGAGGGTGGGCAGAGTGAGCAAGAGAGAATTTAAGCCTATGATTTACATTAAAAGAGAAATGTTCATTTGTTACTTCTTCCAGCTCACTAGAAATTCTTGGCACTAATACACAGCATCACTGAATGCTCCTGAAAAACCTGTGTAAAGAGAAAGGCTGGAAAAGCCCATTTTTTTTTACAGAGAGGCATAGGAGCTATGCCATTGAAGACAATGGTTCCAAATTCATTCTACTTAGAAACTTAGGGCCCAAAGGAGGAGTTTTAGTGCGTCTATAAAAATTATTTTTTTCCTTTCAAGAACCAAAACTTAAAGTCTCTAAGAATTTATAGATTGTTTAAAATATTAAGGTTCCCGGTACAATTCTGTGTTAAAATTACCATGCTGTACATAAGTTTTAAGACAACTGATTTACATTAGACAAATAATATAACTGGAAACAAGAAAGCTATTGATTATTTAAAAATCATCATAGCAATGTAGATATGTGAATATGAACACTATGAAATACGACATATTCATTTTACAAAGCTATAGGCCCAATTTCTGTTAATGGAATTCAGAATTCAAAAACATTCATGAGCAATCTCTTTTACGAGAGACTGAAACAATATGAAACATAATAATAATGAAACAAATAACAAATTTCAAGGAGATAGATTTCTCATACTGATAAAAAGGCAGGAATCAGGGTTAAGTTAAAAGTCACCAAAAGGAAGTTTCTATGCATCCAGAGGAGAAAAGGAGATTTGCAGTAAATGAAGGAGAGCTCCAGGAAATAAGGTGTTTTGGAAATGGCAGGAGAAAAGTATCAAAGTAATCTGAAAGAAAACCTTCCTGAGAAGTATTTCTCAAAATGTGGTCTGGGACCACATTTACCACTGTCAACATAGGAGCTTAAACTAAAGAACAAAAAGAAATAGATTCTTGGACACCCACTTCAGACCTATGAACTGGTTTCTGTTTATTTATTTATTTATTTATTTTAACCTTTGCATTCTAAATGTTTTTTAGATGGGAAATCAGGATGATGTTTTTCACTTTTTTTTTTTCCAGTAATTGCTGTGTTTTGTTTTGTTTTGTTTTACTACTTTGATGTAGTCATAAGAGGAATCCTTATCTATCTCAAAAAGAAAAATAAAATTGGAGTCGTTCTATTAAAAGTAGAGGATAAGGGGATTGATCTCCTCAATCTTGTCCTCTTCAAACAGCTGTACCCCCAAAGCCCTGAGAAACTTCCCAGAAGCCCTTTACCTCTCGGATTTTCATCCTCCTCCTTGAGACTCTACCAATCTTCTTTAAGTTTCAGTAGCAGTCCAAAGAAAGCATAGCCGCAAGGCCAGATTGATCTTAACGTGATTTTATATCATTATTTGCACCAGCATCATAGATGCCATTCAGAATATTCTTGGGTGGAAGATCAGTGTGTGGATGCTATATTGGCAAGGAGATTTGTGTCATGCAAGATACATAGATGTTAGATGTCTCCAAGGATAAACTATATATTCTCACCTGGAGTTCCTTCTCTTCCTCCTGTCAAAATTACATCTGCTTTACCAGAGGCTCATTTCCTCTTGGTGAATTCTATACGAAATAAAACTTGATTTTGACATTTTACATTTATTTAAGAAACATTAAAGATATGTACGTTATCTTATCTTGTGAAAACAAAGCTTATGGTGAATTATATCCAACGAGAAATTCCTGTCCTAACTGGAATCCCTTTTCAATCCTTCTTCAACCAACATGCTCCAGAAATTCATTCTATCATTTCCAAATTTCTGTATCCATTTCCTGGTTTAGATCACTCTTCAGTGGTGCTGATTAGTAAGATAAAATGTGTCTAATTCTGCAGTCCTTGTCCATTAACATTATAACTGAAACTTAAAGCTAACAACAAAAGGGAAGGATTTTATTACTCATAGGAAAAAAATATTTATAACTGTGTGTAAATGAATTTGTGTCAGTGGTAGTGAATAATATATAGACCAAGGACAGCTACTGGGTATGGACAGTAGATACCAAACTGTTCAGAGTTGACACCATGATAAAGAAGGAATTTGTATTTGTAAAAGCTTAGCACAGTTTCTAGTACATGGCATATGCTCAGCAATCATCACCTGTTATTATTGCCTTTTATTATTACAGCTGGCTCTTTCATTGTGAGTTCTACCTTTTAAATTAGCCCATACTTGTCATTGCCTTCAAATCTATAGACTAATGTCCACCACCCACAGAATTATAGTGGCCAGTGGACTTCTCTCTAATATTGTCTACCTGTTCCCCCCCAGGTGAGATTTACACATATCAAGACTAATTTGTGTCGGTTGCCAAAATTGTTTATGTCATCAGTAAATTATTAGTTTATTTAAAGATTTTATAAATGTGTTTGAAAAATAACTTATTAGAATCTTAAGGAGGACTGGGTCAAGTTTAGAGAACAAAAAATTTTAGAAGCAACAGAACATGTTTTAAATATATATACTCAAAATAGATTTCCAGCTCAATCTATCTTTTGTGATTAACTAACGAACACTATGATGAGAGAACTCCCATATTATTATCATCATGAGGGCACTGAAAACCTGGATGAAGTAACATCACAATAGAACAGGGAACTAGATAGAAGATTAGAAGCAAATGCAAATTTGTGTGCATGGCCACCCTGAGTTTGCAAAACCCCAGTTTAAGAAAAATAAAGTTTGATTTTAATTATCCTCAAAGTTATCATTGTTATTTTCCTTAGATACTTTTCTCATAGTTCATTGGTCTTAACAGTCACATTGAAAAAAAAAGAAAAAAATTAAGCTTTTTTGTTAATAACCTAGCAGGCAAAGATTTATAAATAGTTTCCTTGTTACACTTTTTCTTTTTTAAACCTAGGAAAATGTATTGTATTATGTTGTGTTGCATTGCATTGCATTGTAAGATATTGTATTGTAACCTATCCTATTGGATTTTCTTACTCAGGATTTTTACCTAAAGTTACAAATAAACATGCTTCAGGACTGATTCTGAGATGGGAATAATCATTTTGAGGATACGGTAGGTGAATTGGAATGGTGAAAGAACCCCCAGCCAATCTCATGTATAAAATTGCAATGTGTTGTCATCACACTTAAGATTTAAAAACATCAGGCTGCCTGGGTGGCTCAGTAGGTTGAGCCTCTGCCTTCGGCTCAGGGTCCTGGCATTGAGCCCTACATCAGGCTCTCTGCTCAGCGGGGAGCCTGCTTCCCCCTCTCTCTCTGTCTGCCTCTCTGCCTACTTGTGATCTCTCTCTCTGTCAAATAAATAAATAAAATCTTAAAAAAAAAAAGATTTAAAACCATCTACACTTTAATTAGAGGTGAAAAATTGCAATGGGTATTCATGGACCTTCCGTTGCAGGGAGAGTTTGGTATATTCCCATCCACTCTCAAGGTGCTGGGTAATCTATAAAGACTGAGGAGTCTGCTCGGACTAGGTCAACTACCTAAAGCATCTGAGGGATGACAATACAAATAAACTTCATGATAAACACAAAGGGCCTAGCTTAATTTTTCAAACTGTATTTTGCATTTTGATGAGGAAAAAAATCTGAAACTGAGGGCAAAGCAGAGAGAGCAATGGTGGTGTGCATGCTGCATTTTTCATCTTAAACAGCATGATTTACTTTAACCATTTCTGAAGTAACAAATCCTGTAACTGAAATTCATGCTTGGAATGTCTTCAGGGTTGCAAAGGCAAGCTGATTTTTTATCTTAAAAAATCTATTTTGGTTAATTTGGTCTTGATAGGGCATGGAGGAAAGTTAGGATATCAGGTATGGATAAAATACACTCACTTCTCTATTTGAAGTTCCAGACTTGAATTTCATTGTATGTTCAAGAAACTCACATGTATTTTTCACATGCTTTGAAGTATTCTCTTGAGTGGCATAGATTTTTTCTTTTGCTCATTGTTTATAGCAAGGACTTTTTAGTGTTTAAGTAACAAGTTATATTCTGGGAAACACTACATCAAAATCAGAATCTCATTCCCACCATCTCTACCAATTACTCAAGATGATGATGATTATCATTGTTAAAATAATAGTTCATAAGATGTGAATAAAAACCACCTAAATTCCTGCCACTCTAGAATTTATCATGAACATTTTCACAATCCTACAAATCCTCATAAACCTCATAAATGGGATATTATATGTATTATTATTATATGTATTAGTTGGCTTTATGTTTTTGTATACCTTCACAGAAATTATCTTTATCTATTAGATGATTGTTATTAACTGTTATATGTTCTCCACATAACTGGTATATGTGCACTTATGTATGCAGATAGATTAACATGTACACATATACAGAACTTTTTCTTTATTATTGCTTATTCTATCAAAATAGAATCTCCTACTTGTATCTTTCTTTTTTTAATAATAAAATGTAAAATCTTCGCTCAAGTCAACAGGTTGAAATGTAATTCATTTAAGTGACTGAATAATATTCCTTGGAAAGGATTTACCACGATTTATTCAATCTTCTTTTCTTTTATAACCTTCACTTTGTTGGCAAAGTATTGTCCCTAATGGAACTTTTTATTTTTAGGAAATAGATTTCCAGGAATTAATATCTACATTGAAGAATATCTGTATATTGATTTTAAGAAATACTACAAGGTTGTTTTCTCCATAGCACTTAGTACCATCCTATGTCTTCTGTCCTTACTGATTTTTTTTTTCCTCCCACTGAAAGAAACAATTCTATGAGATCTAAGATTGTGTCCCTCGTTCACGCTGTATTACCAGTGCCTGGTACATCTGAAGTATACAATTAGCATTTGTTGAATGAATACATAGTTATTTTAGAACTGCAAAAACCATGATGATTAAATACCATTTTTAATGGATGGCCTCTCCTATTTACTTCTGATTTAATTATTTTCCATTTAAAATAACATTTAAATCATATGATTAAAAACTCTATAAAAACCAGCATACTACACTAGCGAGAATGGCTCAAATTAACAAGTCAGGAAACAACAGATGTTGCCGAGGATGTGGAAAAAGGGGAACCCTCCTACAGTGTTCATGGGAATGCAGGCTGGTGCGACCACTTCAGAAAACACTATGGAGGGTCCTCAAAAGGTTGAAAATAAAGCTACCCTATGACCCAAGAATTGCACCACTGGGTTTTTACCCTAAAGATACAAATGTAGTGATCTGAAGGGGCACATGAACCCCAATGTTTTAGCAGCAATGTCCACAATAGCCAAACTATGGAGAGAATCTTGCTGTCTATCAACAGATGAATGGACAAAGAAGATGTGGTATAACTATGCAAGGGAATACTATACAGCTATCAAAAATGAAATCTTGCCATTCACAATGATGTGGATGGAACTAGAGGGTATTACACTAAGTGAAAGAAGTCAATCAGAAAAAGACAGTTATCATATGATCTCACTGACATGAGGAATTTGAGAAATAAGACAGAGGATCATAGGGGAAGGGAGGGAAACATGAAACAAAATGAAACCGATGGATAGAGGTGGAGACAAACCATAAGAGACTCTTAATCTTGGGAAACAAACTGAGGGGTGCTGGAACGAAGGTGGGTGGGAGGGATGGGGTGGCTGGGTGATAGATAGACATTGGGGAGGGTTTGTGGCATGGTGAGTGTTGTGAATTGTGTAAGACTGATGAATCACAGACCTGTACCCCTGAAGCAAATAATACATTATATGTTAATTTTTTTAAAAAGCATACTTTTCTAACGTTCTTCTTTGCTTAGAGTTTTTTGTTGTTGTTGATATAATGAGCAATGATGGATATCATGGAAGAAATTTTAAGCATTAACTAATTAATTATATTTTTTCTCTTTGAGTCTTTAATATATTGCATATTTCCTAATACTGAATCATCTTTGTGCTCCTGGAGGAAATATCATTGAAACATAGTATTTTTCTATACTATAGGATTATATTTCTTAATAACTTATGAAGAATAATAAGTTATTCTTATTATAACTTATTTATGTTATAAATCCTATTATATAAGAATTAATAATTTTATATATGTTATAAATTCTTATTTTTATTGTAACTATTCTTATTATAACTTAATTTAAAGTTAATTAAGATTATAATTAAGATTATTCTATAGGCTTTTGTTTGATTTGGGGTTTTATTTTTGATATATTTTTAGATTAGAAATATACTGCCTTAATGAAATGATTTGACAAGCTATCCATCTTTTTATAACACCTAGAATATTTTAGGTATTGTTGGAATTATATATTCATTAACACCTCATAGAATTCACAGTGAAACCACCTGGCCTTTGGCTGTATTAATGGTAGATCTTAAATCAGCATTCCAGTCTCAGCTAAGGTAACTGTTCTATTTAAGTTACCTATTTCTCTGAAGTTAATTTTGCTTTTTTTTTTTGTTGACATTTTAAAAGCTTTCAAAGTTATTGCCATAGAATTGTATGTACCTCATTTCATAACTTTGGTTTTATA
This sequence comes from Mustela lutreola, assembly GCF_030435805.1. Classification (NCBI taxonomy): domain Eukaryota; kingdom Metazoa; phylum Chordata; class Mammalia; order Carnivora; family Mustelidae; genus Mustela; species Mustela lutreola. The sequence goes on along the minus strand of NC_081300.1, from coordinate 32,085,996 downwards.
TCCTCTCACATTCCAAATTACATAATGTTTGACAATTTTGTTTTTCTCTTTTTTCACAAAGAAGGCTAAGGAGTGGTTATCTATTGAATTGCTCTTTTCAAAGACATACATTTAAATTTATACACATTACAGATCTATGTGTATATGTGCATAAATTTATGATTCTAAATAAAACTTTTAATAATTAAAAATCAGTTCCTGAAGCCTAACTTGTGTTTTGAACACTGGATTTCTATATGTCCCTTTGTATAGAGACTATAGAAAAAACAAGAAGTATGGGCCATTAGAAGTTCAAAGGCAATATTATGTGAGAATTTATTTAGTGTGGACAGAACTGATGTTCATTTTTTTTTTTTTTTAAGATTTTATTTATTTGACAGAGAGAGAGAGAGAAAGGGAAAGAACAAGCAGGGGGAGCAGCAGTCTGAGAGAGAAGCAGACTACAGAGCAGGGAGCCAGATGTGGGGCTCCATCTCAGGACCCTGGGATCATGACCTTAACCAACTGAGCCACTCAGGTGTCCTACTGATGTTCATTCTTGTTTAAAGTACTTTAAAATCTCTTGGCCAGCATTTACATTAAGGCAAGGGAAACATTTCCTATATAGTATTATCCTTTATATATCCCAGACAAATTAATTTATTTTACAAACTCAAATTTATGATTCTTTACTGCCAAGAAGGCTAAAAATGATAGGGCATAAATGACATTCATTCACCTAAAGCTGGGTATAAACACTATAGGTGCTTTCACTGTACATAATCTCAAGGAAAATATCATGCTTCCACATACCCAAATAAGTGCAGAAGTAACACCAGTTTTGGAGTTTTGGAGTAACATCTCCAAAAAATTCTCATCTCATTGGAAGTGTGAACCTTGATGTGATGGTCCCAAGGTCATTGTGTCAACAACTTTAAGTGACAAGATTTACTAAACTTAATGCAGTGAATTACTTCCTATCTAGTTTTAATTTTGTCAAGAGATGAGTATATATGCCAACGATGTATAGGGTTTATTCTAGAGTGGAAAAAGCATAATTTAATTGACAGATAAAAGGTTATAGAAAAGGTAATTTCATTTTCCATCAGTAGAAGTAAGGTTTTATTGTTAAGAATTAAATTAACAGCACATGAAATTGGCTTTTCCTGAGTTCATATTTTTTCAGGAAAAAAAGAGGGGAGCACCCCCTAACCAAAGTAGAGCTATAAAGCTCCCACCAATGGAGCTGCCATCTTGCGTCCCCGCGTGTGTGCACCTAATCTCAGCTGGTCCGCCCGAGACCCCCTGAGCGCCAACCCTAGTCCCCCACGCGGTCCCATTTCCGCTCCAACAAGATGAAAGAAACGATCATGAACCAGGAGAAACTCGCCAAACTGCAAGCACAAGTGCGCATTGGTGGGAAAGGAACTGCTCGCCGAAAGAAGAAGGTGGTTCATAGAACAGCTACAGCAGATGATAAAAAACTTCAGTTCTCCTTAAAGAAGTTAGGGGTAAACAATATCTCTGGTATTGAAGAAGTGAATATGTTCACAAACCAAGGAACAGTGATCCACTTTAACAACCCCAAAGTTCAGGCATCGCTGGCAGCGAACACTTTCACCATTACAGGCCATGCTGAGACAAAGCAGCTGACAGAAATGCTACCCAGTATCTTAAACCAACTTGGTGCAGACAGTCTGACTAGTTTAAGAAGACTGGCTGAAGCTCTGCCCAAACAATCTGTGGATGGAAAAGCACCACTTGCTACCGGAGAGGATGATGATGATGAAGTTCCAGATCTTGTGGAGAATTTTGATGAAGCTTCCAAGAATGAAGCAAACTGAATTGAGTCAACTTCTGAAGAAGATAAAACTTAAAGAAGTTACTGGGAGCTGCTATTTTATATTATGACTGCTTTTTAAAATTTTGTTCATGGATCTGATAAAATCTAGATCTCTAATATTTTTAAGCCCAAGCCCCTTGGACACTGCAGCTCTTTTCAGTTTTTGCTTATACACAATTCATTCTTTGCAGCTTATTAAGCTGAAGAAGCCTGGGAATAAAGTTTGAAACAAGATTAATAAAGTTCTTTGCCTAGGAAAAAAAAAAAAAAAAAAAAAAAAGCTCCCACCAATGAACCCAGTTATTGGATTTGCTTTATTTATTAAAGGGGAAAAACAATAAAAGTCCCATAATTCTATGTGTTTGTAGGGTCTTTTTTCTTAGGGTCTAGTTATTTTCTACTTCTGTAATACTAAGAGGTTCTGCCTGTGAATGCAGCCTGACTTCTTTCCACTGCTCATCACTTCAACTGGTTTTTATAAGCTTTGCCCCTTCTTTAGTTGAAATATGTTGCTTAGTCTATGCTACAGTTTTCTAAACAGGTGATTTGTTTATACCTTACTTAGAAAGGGAACTCTTTGGTCCTGCAAAGATATATGAGAATATCAATGTGTGAGTATTTCCATATCATGATAGCCACCATAATCCATGAGGAGCACCATACTTTAAAAATGTGAAAATATATTTTGGAAAGCACTGGGGTTTTTTGTATATTCTACAAAAATATGTATGTGTGTACACACACAAAAAAAATATATACATTATATATGTACTATATACTATATATATCTGAATGTGTATATTCTGAATATATATTTAAAAATATTAAAATTTATGTATATATGTATGTATGTAATTGGTTCATGTGATTATGGTGCCTAAGAATTCTCAGTATCTATAGTCAGCAAACTGAAAACCCTGGAAAGTCAATAATGTAGCCCAGTCCAAATGCAGGTGAAGACTGATGTCCCAGTAACATCATTCAGGCAGAAGTTCCGTCCCTACTCAATCTTTTTGTTATTTTTTTGGTGACCCTAATTAATTGGATGAGGGCCACCCATATGAGGGAGGGCAATCTGATTTACTCCATCTACCAGTTGAAAAGTTAATCTGATCCCAAAACACCTTCACAGACACAACCAAAATAATGTTTGACCAAATATCTGGTCACCCTATTGCCCAACCAAGGTAACACATAAAATTAACTATCACAAGCTCCATACCTAGCCACATCATAATCAAAGTGTTAAAAGACAAAGTGTCAAAGTCAAATATAAAGAATTCTGAAAGCAGCAAGAGAAAAGTAAAAGAAATTCTCAAGAAAATTGCCAACTATTTATTCATCAAAAACCATGGACATCAAAATGCAGTGGGAGGACAAAAAGTGCTTAAAGACTTATTCAAAGTGCTGAAAAAAGAATTGTATGTCATATAAAATAAAAACAATGTATGGCTGCAAATATACATCGTCTACTAAACAAAGTCCATCCTTCACCTTTCTGATAGCATTAGGCAAAAGCTAAGCAAACTCCAAGCTATTTATAAGGGAAATGGGGTATTTCCATCTAGAAGTACATATTACTCATCTTTACACATCATAAAGCCAACAACATATTCATTTTATTGCAATATGTCCATTTGCTTTTACCATACTAGATCTTTATAGAGCAAATAATTTAGGTCCAGAATTGCACTGTCTTTATTTGCTTAAGCTAGATCATGAAGGCAAGTAAACTCTTCTTTAGCTTTATTCTATAATCTTATTTTGGTTAAATAGTACTAAAGCTGAGTCTTAGACTTTTTAAAAAATTTATGAAGAGTTACTTTTTACCGTGTTAATTGAATTTTTTTCAATTATGATTTCTTTTCCTCTTTGATTTAGCATAGTGATTATTACATTCACATCAGTTACAAAGTTATCCACCACCCCCAACCAGCCCTTAGCCCAGTTCTCATCTTCAAAGTTAAATCAGAAGGAGAATGGATATTCTTCAAGATGCAACCTCAAATTTACACATATCATCAAAGCATCTTATTGTCTTGTATTTTAGCCCATTAACTCATCAAACTCACTTTTAATCTATTGACATTTTCTGAATAGGAATTTAGCATTGTGCTTCATTATGTTAAGAGAAATATTATTTAATGTGTAAAAACTCTCATCTTTCAGAGTCAGTGTCTGTTCTTAGATTTGTTATTCCACAATGAATTTGTCCTTCTAGTCTGCACATTTTCCCTATAGGCATTATATCCACATTCATTCTCTTCTAATAATGAGGTTCAGGTACTAACCTAAAATAAGAGCTGTGAGCCTATCTTTATGGAAGCTATAGTCTAATTAGGGAGAAAACAAACAGTAAACTCAGACAATTGAGTGTTGATAAGCACTAAGAAGGAAAACAATAGAATTCTGTTGAGGCATATTAATAAGGAACCCACTTACTACTGAGTAAAAGGGAAAGTCATCTAGAGATAAAAATAAGCTGAGATTTTAAGGATAAGATAGATCCAATTAGGCAAGCAGTGAAGGATGCTAGGATTGGCTAGCATGACATAGGACTCAGTTTACTAGTATAAGTTTCAACCATCACTATGTTATTTTAAAGTCCAGACTACATGCTGATTTGCTTTAGAACTTAAAGATCAGGATCTCACTATTCAACCTATCAATGGCAGGAAACATGGGTTCCCTGGTGCCATTGAGAAAGTGAGATGGGACATCTTTAACATTCTCTTTGAGAAAATGAGTCTTCAGAAATACAAATTAAAACCACAGTGAGGAAACAACAGATGTTGGTGAGGATGTGGAAAAAGGGGAACCCTCCTACAGTGTTCATGGGAACATGGGAATGCAGGCTGATGCAACCACTTTGGAAAACAAAGTTGAAAATAAAGCTACCCTATGACCCAGGAATTGCACCACTGGGTTTTTACCCTAAAGATACAAATGTAGTGATCTGAAGGGGCACATGAACCCCAATGTTTTAGCAGCAATGTCCACAATAGCCAAACTATGGAGAGAACCTTGCTGTCTATCAACAGATGAAGGACGAAGAAGATGTGGTATAACTACGCAAGGGAATACTATACAGCCATCAAAAATGAAATCTTACCATTTGCAACAATGTGGATGGAACTAGAGGGTATTACACTAAGTGAAAGAAGTCAATCAGAAAAAGACAGTTATCATATGTTCTCACTGATATGAGGAATATGAGAAACAAGAGAATCATAGGGGAAGGGAGGGAAAAATGAAACAAGATGAAACCAGAGATGGATACACACCATAAGGGAATCTTAATCTCAGGAAACAAACTGTGGGTTGCTTGAGTGGAGGGCTATGGGAAAGATAGGATGACTGGGTGATGGACACTGGGGAGGGTATGTGGCATGGTGAGTGCTGTGAATTGTGTAAAACTGATTAATCACAAACCTGTACCCTTATAACAAATAATAGGTTATATGTTAACAAAATACCCTTACCTTTTGTTTAAAAAGAAAGAAAGAAAAGAAAAGAAAAGGAGTATTCAAGTGAAATACAGATATCCCAAAACTCTAGAAAGATTTCAAAAGTATTCTGTCAATGTTTCCAAAGAAGAGATCTGAAATTTTTTTAGGAAATCACTATTAATCAATTATTTACCTGTGGGGTTTTTTTTTTGGTTTTTGGTTTTTTGATTTTTTTTTTTCCAGATAGAGGGCTTTTTTAGAAAACATTTTTTTCTCCCTAACTATAAGTTGATGGGGTATTTTCTTTGTGCCAATAAACTGTATGATTTTTTTGAAAGGTTAACAGAAGTGATTTAAGACCCAAAGTTTTCAGTTCTCCCATGAGAATAAATTGAGGTAATTTTTATTTCACTTTTGTATCCAAAGGTATGAGATTTAGATACTTGTTTGCTGAAGGAACTAGGTACAAGTTCCAAATTTACAGTTCCTCCCAAAGCCACCCAAATTTGAAAAATATTACTATAAAATTACTTTTTTAATACATATTTACTTTTCTTTGGAACAGTAAAAATGGGTTAAAAAGGGAGTTACAAGTTCCAAAGCTACATTTAAATGAGATACAATTTATCCCCTATCTAACAGTCAATTTTTTTTAGTAATGATAGAACAATAAGTCCAAGGAAAAAAGACAACTTTCATACACTGGTAGTAAGAAACTAAATTGGCACATCTTTTCCCTTGTAGAAACTTGGCAATAATTAAATTTAAAATGGCTATGCTCTTTGACCCATAATCATATTTTTAAGAACTTATTCTTAGGACATTGTAGGTGTTGATGAAAAACTGTGGGCAAGGATATTTATAAATATGTGTTTTATCATCTCATAAACTTGGTAATGAATTATATCCAAATTAGAAACTGCTTAAATGCTTATGGTATATTCATAAAATATTATGCAACTGCTACAATAATATCATAAAAGATGTTTATTTTTGTTGAAAATATTTATAACATCTATTGGGAGAAAATTGGTTCATAAATCATGAATAAGATGGATTTAAGGGGTTCTAATGAAAGGTAAGACATAAGATGATCCTAAACTTACCTCCTCCAATAACAAACTGAATCTATAGCTATGAAAGAATTACCTCTGAAAGAAACCCTGAGGCTAGTAACTCTTACACAGTAGGCAAATAAGAAACACACACACACACACACACACACCCAAATGAGTAAGAAAGTCTGAGACACAATCCTACCATAGACCCTAACCCCAGCAGGGTGATCCACAAGTAGGAGGAAAAACAAATCCCAGCCTCTCCCTGAGGGGCAATGGTTTTAAGCCTTACATCTGACACTCCATTGTTTAAGACCCACATCTAAGAGATGGGACCCCAAAACATCCAGCTTTGAAAGCCAAAGAAACTTGCATCCAGGAGACCCATGAGGCATTACTGAATTTAAAAACAATTCTTGAAGTGCTCATGTGGACTCACTGTGGCTATACCCCCAGGGCATAGCACAGAGGAAGCTGAAACTTACCCAGTTTTTCTGTGAAAAAGCTTTAGCCTGAGGGGCAAGGATCTCATTTAACACACATCTGGGGCCAAATGAAATATTCTCCAGAGATTGCAGAGATTAGTCTAAGCCATCTTTGCACTCTACCTCTACCATACTCTGGGTTTCTAGTATCTCCCAGAATGAAACTTGTGCACACATCTGGGGCCCTGGTTTTTGCAACTGCATCTCAGGGGACACCCCTTTATCTCCTGGTTCTGATAGCCAACTAGCCTGTTTATGAGTCCAGAGGACTGTAAAAATGGGGTTAAAAAATGGTTCTTAATGGGGCATTGTGCAAAGACAGCAGACAGAAACACTTAGTTTCTTCATAAAAGAAGGTTATCAGCTTATTTTCATAGTTGTGATCTGAGGGGAAGGTTTCTAACTGAAAACACATTTAGGAGCTGATTCCAATATTCTCCAGAGACTGGGGAGGCTGGTGGGAGCCATCTTTATGCTCTCTGTCTGCCCTACTCTAGTGTCTCTGAGAAGGGAACTTGCATATACATTTGCCTTAATTTTTATGGCTATCACCTAGAGGACATCCCTTAGCCTGACTCTGATGGCCAGTGGATTTGTATTTGAAATGCCAATTGAATATTACCCCCACCTTAAAAGACCACCAGAGACACAGAATCTATACTCAGAAAACTATAAAGTACTCATGAAAGAAATTGAGGAAGACACAAAGAAATGGAAAAATGTTCCATGCTCCTGGATTGGAAGAATAAATATTGTGAAAATGTCTATGCTACCTAAAGCAATACATTAAAAGAATCATCTACCATGATTGAGTGGGATTTATTCCAGAGATACAAGGATGGTTCAATATGTGTAAATCAACCAATGGTACACCACAATTATAGAACAAAAGATAAAAATAAATTATCTCAATAGATACAGAAAAAAACATTTGTCAAAATCCAACATCCATTTAAAATAAAAACTCTTTATATAAAGTGAGTATAGAGGGAAAGGAGCTCAACATAATGAAGGGCACATATGATAAGCTCAGAGTTAACATACTCAGTGGTGAAAATTTGGAAGCTTACTAAGAAATAATCAGATTCAATGTAACCCCTGTCAAAATTCCAATGACATTTTCTCAGAAATAGAACAAATAATTCTAAAGTTTGTTTGGAACCATAAAAGACCCAGAATAACCAAAGAAATCTTGAGAAAGATGCTGGAGGCATCATGTTTCTTGATTTCAAACCATATTATTATTATTATTATTATTATTTTATTTGGCAGAGAGAAATCACAAGTAGATGGAGAGGCAGGCAGAGAGAGAGAGAGGGAAGCAGGCTCCCTGCTGAGCAGAGAGCCCGATGCGGGACTCGATCCCAGGACCCTGAGATCATGACCTGAGCCAAAGGCAGCGGCTTAACCCACTGAGCCACCCAGGCGCCCCTCAAACCATATTATAAAGCTGTAGTATTCAAAATGATATAGCATTGACATAAAAGCTGACACATAGATCAATGGAACACAATAGAAAGTCCAGAAAGAAATCCATGCATATAAAGTCAAATAATTTATGACAGAAAAACTCAAGAATATGCAATGGGAGAAGGATGAGTTCTTCAATAAAAGATGTTGGGGAAACTGGGCAGCCATGCAAGAACCGAAACCAGACTACTATCTTGCACCATATTAAAAAATGAAAATGGATTACACTTAAGTGTAAGACCTCATAGGCAGTAAGCTTCTTGACATCAGTCTTGGCAATTTTTTTTTTTTTTTTAAGATTTGAGACCAAAAGCAAAAGCAACAAAAGAAAAAATAAACAAGTGGGAGTACATCAAACTAAAAAGCTTCTAAATAGCAAATGGAATGATTAACAAAATGAAAAGGCAACCCACTGAATGGTAGAAAGTATTTGCAAATCATGTATCTGATGAGGGTTAATGTCCAAAATGTATAAAGAACTCATACAACTCAGTAGTCCCCCCAAAAATTCAATTGAAAAATGGGCAGAGGATCTGAAGATATACATATGGCCAACAATAGGTGAAAATATCCTCACAGCACTAATATCAGGGAAATGCAAATGAAAACCACAATAAGATCTTATCTCATTCCTGTTACAATTACTATTGTCAAAAAGATAAGAAATAATTTGGTGAGGATGTGGAGGAAAGAGGATCCTTACACACTGTTCGTGGGAATATAAATTGGTGCAGTCATAATGGGAAAGAGTGTGGAGGTTCCTCAAAAAATTAAAAATAGAACCACCATATGATCCAGCATTTCTTCTTATGAGCATTTATCCAAAGGAAACAAAATCACTCTCACAAATTTTTCTGCACCCCATGTTTATACAGCATTATTTATAATAGCCAAGACATAGAAACAACTAAAGTGTGTACTTATGGATAAATAGATAAAGAAATACATATTCTGTCATCTATCTATGTACATAAATAGATATTTATTTATATATTAATATATAGATATTCATTTATCTATAGATATTTATTTATTTATATATTCTGTCATCTATCTATGACAGAATATATAAATAAATATATAATATAAATATATATATTTGATGGAATATTATATAACTTATATGTAATTATATAACTATCATTATTAATACTGTATTGTATATTGAAAATTGTTAAGAGAATATATTTTTAAAGTTCTGATTTAAAAAAGAATTTGTAACTATGTGTAGTGATGTTAATTATACTTATTGTAGGGATCATTTCACAATATACTATGCATATATTGAATCATTATACTGTACACCTGAAACTAATATAATGCTGTATGTCAATTATTTCTCAGTACAGTTAATTTTTTAAAAGATGAGTTTAATAGATAAAAATTGTAGAAAAACTCCTTGAATGTAACTTCCACAAGAGTGTTTGTGTTTCTAACTACATGTAAGATAAGAAGTGATTTATTTTTTTCTGTTTTGATCATCTACATTTTCTATGATAAAATATATTCCTTTTTATCAGAAAAAATATAGTATTTCTCAGTTAAGTTTCTAATGTAATTTCCATTAACAAATAAAATGGCACCACCAAATATAAAGTCATGATGCCTTCAAATTTTGCTTTCAAAGTTTTGACTGAAGGTTTTAAGTGCTAGAGGTGCCAACTTCTAGAGTGATGTTAAGATTATTTAAAAAAAAAAAATTTTTCCTGTATTTCCAACTCCTGAGTCATATTTATAGCTTAAATATTTATTTGTTACGTTTAATGACTAGATACACGAAGGAAGCCTTATTCAGGATAAATAGTGTTTATTAAAGTCTTACAAAATACATACAGGATGCAGATTTCATATGGAAACAGATTTGGAAATAAAAATTATTGTGCATTGTTTTCTTTTATCTCTGTGATGTTTCCTCAGGTGGTATCTATGTTGGTTTTATTATTATTAGACTGTAATGTCTGTACAAATGTTTATACCTTTAATGCTAGTTTCAGTGGTGATTTTTCTCAGTATTATCCCATTCAAAATGAGTTCAGAGATTATTCAGGTGAATTGCATTTCCCAGATGGAAATGTACATTTGAATGTTGATTGCTATTACTTTTTTCTAAAAAAGGTAAAATAAAAATATAAAAGTTCCATGATTTGAAGACATTTTCAGAAACATTTGCATATGATCCAGTGATTGTCTCCCAGCGGCTCTGTGGAATGCTGCAGATGGTCCCTGCTCTTTACCTGAATGTTTAGACTAGAGGGTGGACAAACTTTCTTTTAAATATCTTTTCACAGAAGGAGAAATCTTCCAGATGAGGAACTGCAGGTAATATAATGTTTATTTTCTCTTAATCCAAAATTTCTCTGGTATATTAATAGAGCATTTTCTTATTACTTTTACCATTGTTTGAGGGCTATTAAATAAATAAGATTTATACAACAATTTCTAAAGCTAACATTGGAAACCAACAAATTCAGGTGCTTCAAATCCTGCATGTGTATAACATCCTTTAAGATTTATAGCAACCTCTGAAGGGAGTTGAGGAAATACTGTTTCATTTTACTGCTGAGGAAACTTCAACTTACCCAAAATGAGTCATGGTGAGAAAGTGGGAAGATGAAACTGCAAATGCATAGATGATTTTTCCTCCATTATTTTACATCTGTCAGCCTATCTATATGAAAAATCAAATTCCCCTCTAAAAATAGAAATTATCTTCTTCATTAGTGTTCAGAAATCCCTCAGGGATTATTTTTGCTTTAGTTGCAGAAAGTTGGAGGGAACATCCTCGATAGCAGAGAGAGAGATAGGGAGGGACTAGCACATTGAAATTCTTTGCTGGCACTTTTCAATCTATTTACAGTTTCTTTTCCCCTTGAACTGTCTGGCAAATTGTTGATTTTATTGTCATTGATATTTGCTTCATTTTCCCCTCTGATTCTTGTTGTAAACTGCATAGGAAATAAGAAGCGAGCAAACAAATAGCTTTGGTGAATGGTCTATTCTTTCGTCAAAATGATTCATGCCAGAAAATTTTGGATGAGTCCATGGGTTTTAATAAGTGCTGAACTGACATTCTTGTTTAATTCTTACTTCCTTATTTTCTCATTTGTGTTTTGTTCACATTTGGGCTCAATAAGTTAGGAAAACTTTTCAGTAGTGTGGATTTTTCTTCCTGATAGGATTTCAGACATAGAAGAGGATTACTAGGTTGAAGCAGATGGAGGTCAAAGCTGAATTATAAGGGAACCAATGACACTTTTGAGGGTCACCTATTTTGTAACTAGAGAAAAGAGAGCATACCTCATGCTGGTATAAGTTATTTTAATTGTTTATATTTTTTAGTGAAGGTACATATTTTTTAATGTTGTAATTGATTAAATACAGTCACATCATTAGACTACTAAATTTTTCATGATTGGACGTGCTATTAAAAATAATGGATCAAATAACCAAATTTCATCTTGATAACTTTTCATGAAGTTTTCTTGCTAGAGCCTATGAATCTTGGATAAGCAATTAAAACACAGTTAACATAAGCAGGGAATAGCTGGGAAAGTATTAAAATATGGCATTCAATTTTAGATCTGAAATGAACTTTGAAAAATGACATGGCTCAACATGATATCTTTTCATAAGAGGAGAAGCTCAGAAAGCTCAACTGACTTATTAAGGTCAGAGAAATCATTTATGGAATGGGTGGAAATAAAGCCCTCCTCATTGTATTACATACATAGAGCTTCCTGCCACTTCCTTGAAATGACTAGCATTCTCATCTAATTTCATGTATGTGTAAACTTTTGGGCACAACATTTTATCTCAATACTTTGGCCCAAAAAGGACCTTAAATAATTTTGTTGTTTCACTCTTTTATTCACTAGTTGTATGACCTCAAACATCTAATTTAATAATCCTACACTTCTGTTTCCTCATTATTGGTATCCATGATTATTAGTATCCGCCTCATAGGATTTTGGTGAAAATTAATGAGAGAGTTCCCCAAAACAGCTTGGCATATCAACGGGCATTGGATTTGGTGGTGTTTATTGTTTTTATTATTAATAATGGTTATTTTCAGACTGCTAGAAGAACATCATGATGAAGAACTGCCCATAAGGAAAAATATATACAAAGGAGAGTAAGTCTGTCCAGACTTTGAAAAAGTCCATAACTTTGAATTTACATGATTAAAACAATCTACATAAATGAATGTCCAAAATATAAAGAATAGACAAAAAGTAGAAACAACCCAAATGTCTATCAGTTGATATATGGGCAAGTGTTATATACATACAGTGACAGGTTATTGAACCTTAGATACATTAAACAACATGAATAAGACCGGAAGATCTTATGCTAAGTGAAATAAGACAATCACAAAATGACAAATTCTTTTTGTTCTCTGCTACCTGGAGTAGTCAAATTTATACAGACAAAAAGTAGAAGAGTTATTGCCAGATGATGGGAGGAGGGAAAAATGGGGAATTGTTTAATTACTATGGAATTTCAGTTTGGAAAGATGAAAAAGTTCTGGAGATGGATAATGGTGATGGTTATACCACAGTGTGAATGAACTTAATACCACTGCATACTATATTTTAAAATGCTTAAAATAGTAAACTTTTTGTTTATTTTATCACCATTAAAACAACAAAAGAACAAGGAAAGGGAGTGGCATTGAAGTAAATAAATTTGAAGGTCTGTATCATAATGATCTTCATAAATATCTAATTAAGGTGCTACAGTATGCAGTAACAGCACAATGGGACTAAGAGGAAAACGAGTATTCTTCACAACAATGTATTGGTTATTATTGTGTTTATTAGGGCACAGAAGTAGTAGTGAGTATGATCCAGAAATGCTAGGGCTTCCCATATTTGCCAAGACAAAAACAAGGAAAGAGGTGGCCAGATCAGTGGTTGATCAATAGATTAATTAATTAATTAATTAATTAGATAAATAAATAAAATAAAATAAAATCACAGAATTTACAAAGGCAGAATAATTATGGCCATTCGTTTTTATCCAGATATTGAACAAGAAGAAGAGATAAAAAAAATTTTTCAAAGTTTTTTACGTATCAGGACTTTGTTGATTACTTTATATAATCCCATGTCTAAGATATATTCAAGGATGTTGAATGTGTTTAGGAATGGAATAGATCATCTTTCATTAGTAAATATTCACCCCCAAATTTCTACCCTTCTAGCCTAATACATAAGCTAAAAAAAAATCTACCATTAGAACTTGAAATGTGTTATGTGTGTGTGCATGCTTGTGTAGCATTATCTTCTAAAAGGACAACACTATAATTTCTTATAAATTTATTTATAAGTAGGGGCCACTTATAGGCAAGAGTTTCTGAAAGAGTTAAAAAAGAGCTACCTAAGTCCTTCCAAGAGGCTAAGAAATGACACCTTAACAGTATTTCCCCTATGCCTTTAGATTGAGAGTCATCAAAATTGGATAAGCCAGATGCTAAAGGACAAAGTTTTAAAAACTAGATAGGTTCACTGATATGGTCCACAGTCTTAGGTGGGGACCAAGTGACAAGTATGGGTTATTATTATGGGGGGAGGCAGAACTCAAAGAGAGACAAGAGAGACAGAGGAGAATTTATGAATAGGTCTGAGATTTACCATTTACTCTTACTTTGCACACTTTACTTAAATTCTTTACGCTTCAATTTTCTCATATCTAAAATGAGAAAATAATACCCTCTAACTCAGAGGGCTTAAGGGAAGATTAATTAAAATCATACTGCTAAAATACATGGTAAATTCATATAGTTATAAATAAAGACATTAATAAAGGCTATTGATAGTAATAGCTAATGACAAAATATTCAAATATTTGTTAATATTCAAATATTTATTAACATAAATTATATAATAAATATTTAATTTTTTTATTTCTTTTCAGCGTAACACCACACCCAATGCCCCATGCAATACGTGCCCACTCTAATACTCACCACCTGGTTCCCCCAACCTCCCACCCTCTGCCCTTCAAAACCCTCAGATTGTTTTTCAGAGACCATAGTTTCTCATGGTTCACCTCCCCTTCCACTTTCCCTCAACTCCCTTCTCCTCTCCATCTCCCCTTGTCCTCCATGCTATTTGTTATGCTCCACAAATAAGTGAAACCATATGATAATTGACTCTCTCTGCTTGACTTATTTCACTCAGCATAATCTCTTCCAGTCCTGTCCATGTTGCTACAAAAATTGGGTATTCATCCTTTCTGATGGAGGCATAATACTCCATAGTGTAATAACATTAATAATTATGTTGATTATATAGTATCAATAATTATAGTTATTAATTCAGATAGTGCATATTGTTTTTGTGTCAGGCTTAGTACTAAATATTTTATAAATATCACAAGTTAAATATTCCCAATAATTTATAACATCTGTATTACTGTTTTTGTCCCCTTCCCTCTATACTGTACACAGTACATAACACAAAAAAGATAAATAACTGAAGGCCATTAAGTGGCACAGTGAGGATTCCAACTCAAGTAGTGTGGCTTCAGAGTTCATGTTCCTACCAGAGACATACATGTTCGATGAATGGTAGTCAATGGGACTAGTTGTATATTATCACACCAAAAAGTCATTACCTTACAGAGGAAGGAGCACAGGGCACATTACATGTGCAAAATGTCATCAACTGATCAATTTCTTCTATATTTCTATTCTTAGTTTAAAAAATGCTGTGTTTTATTTCTACTAGTCCTTTTATAAGAAGAACAACAGCTCTTTTATACAACTACTAAAAACAGACCTGTTCTTACATATAATATAAACAGGATATGTTGATCCACTTGGTACAACAGTATTTCTCTTAAATACCTACCACATTTAACTTGTAATTCAGATATCAAAACTGGGAAGAATTGGGGAACTGATAAAAGAAACAATGTAGAGGACAAGTTATTAGCACAAAAGAATGAGAACACAGGGGAAATGAAATGATTTTACCTGCTCCAAAGTCATCTAAATTATTGAAATAGATAGGCTTAAAGCAGATTCCCTAGATTGAAAAACTACAGATGGACAAAATAATTCTAGCATAGAGAAAGGTTATGGCACAGTTTTTCATTTGGAGAACAATTATCATTCCACGTGGTTGCAACTATGGTTCTCCAAGCCAAAACTCCTACTCCTAGAGTGGAGTTGAGGCTTAGCTCCAGGATGGGCTTCAGTTTTCATTTGACCACCCAGGAAAGAATGGGATTCTCCCCCATAAAATCTTACGTTTGAAGAGATCTTCATGGTTAGATGATATTATTAAACAACATAAGAGTGGGACCCAGGGGTTAAATGACCAGTCCCAAGTCACAGAGCCTTTGAGTGACATCTTAATCATTTCAGTCTGCTTTTTCTTCTACATATCTGCTTTCATTGTGTCTCATTTCTGCTTTATCAGTTTACTATGGAGCAGACATCAGTCACTAAAAGGTGCCTCCTGCTTAATTTTCCATTACAGAAGAGTTACTAAACCATAATCAACTGAGCTGGCTATATTTTTTTCCCCATAAACCATTACATTTTTAAGTATGGGAATTGAATCAACATTATAGTTTTCCCTCTGATCCTTTTTCTTGAACCAGAGTGCTGGCAACTAGAGTGCTAGATGCCCCATCTATGGGCAGTCCTCTTTATTTTCTTTTACTTTTATTTGTGGTTGTCCATTCTCTTTATTTCATCTCAATTTAAAGATGTCCCAGAAATGGTCACCTCATGGACTACAGCAATGTCTTCTGGTATTCTGTTACGTGCATCCCTACTAAAAATATTGTGGGGTCTTCTCTTTATTTTATTTTGGTTTTCTCTGTGTAAAGAGGTTTCATGGCAAAATCTAGCAGATGTCCCTATCAACTTGCAAATCACTATGTTAAAGAAGTAGAATCTATTAATGGAAGAATGCACACGACAGTCTTAAGACAATCTCAGCACTGAAAAGAGTAAAAAAGCTGGGGGGAGACCAGGAAAACTTTAGGCAAAGCATACTTACATATAAAACTGAAATTACTATGAAGAGTTATTAAGAAACAGAAAAAACATCTTCAGGAAAACATGGTTTATGTTGTTGAATTGCTTTACATTTTAAAGTGTAAATTTGTTTTTGGCTTTTCATTCAAAAGAAACCATTTGGCATTCTGTGTAAAACATAAATGTATTAAAAATGTGAGGCAACATTTATTAAAATATATAAGGGAACAAAGGCTAGGATTAATTTCCCCCCTCTCTTTTTGTTTGAGGGCTATTACTAGGGCATTTCACATGGGTTAAACCAGATTCTAAAAGCTTTCACCAGACAGTTAACATAAATGAGGAAGAGCTTAATCAGCACATATCGTTTAAATACATTCAATAGAGGAATCGGACTGTTCATTGCATTATAATTTACAGGGTTTTTGTTTTTGATTACATAAGGGAAATGCATTTTTTATGCCTTAAAAGCATTCTTTTGTGATGTCAAAAATGTATTACATTGTTGTTCAGAAAGTGGTGTTTCAATTTGGTGGGGAGTCTAAAATCACCGGAGTGGAAAAGATAACAAGTAGATTCTTCAAAGTCTTGCCATTTGTGATTTTTTTTTTTCTTCCAAAATTCTTTTCTTTTGGTTAGATAATGAGTGCAGCTCTGCTCAATGGCATCTTCCAGTTCTTTCTAAGTGTTTAAATCTTATATTTAGCATAATTTTGGAAAAGCAGTTTAACAGGATTAAAATAAGTAGTTACCATTCCAAACAGTCATAAGGAAATAAAATGATGTTGAAAATAAAGTTTTTGTATTTTTTCTTTTATTCTTTTACATTTGGTGGTAGTATAAAAGTAATTCAGTCTCTACTTAGATAATACCTGAGGTAACTGGATCAGCTGTTTCATCAAAGATGATTACAGGAAATAAACTGCTAAAGAAGCAAAGCAGCTTTTCTTATAGAAAGTTTATCAACACACTAAAGAAGGATCATTTTCCAAGAGAAGGCCCTTTGTAACTATTTCCCCTTCCTCAAATGGCAGCCCATTTCTCTCCAAAGCAAGCCCCTGTGGCCCTGTCTTCTCTCTTTATTCCTCTCCTTATTGCCCTACACACATTTATCATACTCTTAACGAAGACAATAAAGAATCACCGCTTATTCTGAAAATATTGTGAACTCCTTATCAGTCAAAAGGAAAAGGACACTTTCCTTTCACTGGGAGTTTGCCGTAGTGACTCCTTTTGTAGGTCAGCCTAAGAGAGAAAAGCTTTCTTTTAGATTGTATCCTTCATTGTTCTGAGGAGAGCTCAAAATCGAGATAGAGTTATCATTCTGAGAAAGGAGATACCCAAGCCACACATATCTTCTCCCTCACTCTCTTCTCCAAAGAAAAAGATTTGCATACACATGTTTCCTTCTGAGCTTTGTTCAAGACTGCTTTTGCAGATGCTATCTGGAAAAGTGACTGGAGGGAGAAAAGGAGTACATTAATCAGGCATTGCCATTGTGGGTTGGGTGGGGCAGAACTCTTCAGTGCTGAAGGAAAGATGACCCTGGGGAAAGAGCTACTCCATTTCAGCTCCTGAAGATTTCTCTAGATGTCTTTAGAAAGAAACTTGCTCTGTAAATGCTGGTAAGCAATGTATATTTTCTACAATTGTACTTACTCATCCAAAATTAATTTGATTGTAAATATTCTACATACTGTGGGGTTTTGAGGCAGAGAAAAAAAAAGTATGTTTGAAATTGTTTTGAGATATAATTATAAATTCACAAATATAAAGATTTGTTGTCCTTAGCAAAGCAGCTAGAACTCAAAAGTCTCAAAAGTCTCCAAAGTCCTACCTAGGTAGCCCCGTATTTCCAATTGATCTTTAATATTAAAATATTCATATATCATGTATGTTCATATGTGCAATATTTGTTTAGATAATAATCTCTCTAGAGTCACATTTTATTATCCTGACCTGTGTGAAAAGAGAGCTAAATTTAATTTTTGTGCTTACACATAGAGATCTACCTATGTCTTGCCTTATTCTAATGTTATGTCCTGCAAGTACATACTTCTAACATAACAGTATTGTAATATTGCATTACAAATATGGTAGTCTTACACTAGTGCTTTTCAAATATTTTAAACTGTGCAATTTTCAAATGATATCTCACTCAAAACTATGAAACATGAATAAAATTTGTTTCATTAGCAACAAGTAGATTTAGAACATGACATTCATTTTCTAGAGATTCAACCACTGAAGCAATGCCACTGTTTGGTGTGAACAAAAAATGCAACATTTCGAAATCAGATACTATGGATCACCTCTTTTTTATTCTATCTCTTGAATTAATAGTTTCTAGATGTATCTACTCAAAAGCAACAACTCATTTGCCTGTTTGTCCTCAAGAATCCAGCCTCTTTCCTCATTTATGCTTCAACATGAATCTTATAGGTCCTTACAGAGTCATTTCCTGGGTCACTCTATGGACCACACTCGGCTCTCAATCCCCCTGCTCATCATTTTCCCTAATACAGAAAAAGTAAAACATTTAGATTGGACCTCTCTGACATCGCTATTGTGGTGTCTCATAGTATTGGTAAAACAAAAATAAACATTTGCTGAACTCTTGCTGTGCTCCAGGAACAATGTTAATTTACAAATAATGAATCTTTCAATTAAAAAAAGTTACATCAGAATATAAAATGCTTATTTCATTACAAGCCTTATAAAATTTTATTCTATTAATAAATGTACATTAGACATCAGTGACCCATTTATAGATAATATGAGATGTGAAACTGAGAAACCATACTCACAAGGTAAATCAAAAAATACTCTTGACTCTAGAGAGGGAACATTTGTTGGGTGGAGAAATAATTGGCCTTCATTAGGTGTAATCCTTCAATTCTCTCAAAGAATTGGTTAATTGAGGGAAATGTCAGCTTGTCAATCTTATAAACTCAGCCATACTTAAGGGCATGAAAATCACATTAGTGTCCTGCTCTTTGTCTCTCTGTATCATTTGTCCATTTGTCCATTTGTCTAAAAAGGGGTACAGATATATTGTCATGGAAATCCAAGTAAAACTTTCAGGTGAATCCTATAACTAGAACATTTAGAGTCATGTTACTTAATAAAATAGTATTTGTGTACATAGTTACAGGGTACGTATGTGTTTTTATATGTCTGTATGCATATATATATAATATAGATGCATCAATGCATTTTAATATGTGTATATGTGTATACATGTATATGTGTGTATATGTAAATACAGTATCTACAAACACACATATGTGTGTGTGTGTAGAGATATATATATATCTACACATACACATCTCCTAAGGACACATTTTGCTAAATTAATTTATATCATACTTGCATTAATATTTAAAACATATTAGTATATGGAATTTTCCTCAAGATAAACATAGAATTTGAAACAGCAATTAATAAATTAAATGAATAAATACCTAGGATCTATTCATTGGCAGAAGTAAAATTTTATTTATTAATGCTCTTCCTGGTGAGCAAAAGTGGGGGAAATGTTTATGGAGGGTAACTGTAACCTTCAAAGTGTCTAGCTATCAACATGCTTTGGAAAATGAAGAAGACTTTATTCCAAGTAGGGAATGCTCCTCAAAGCTCTCAGCCAGGTGACTCAATTATGCTTTTTTTTTTTTTTTTTTTTTTTTAGATTTTATTATGTATTTGACAGACAGATCACAAGTTGGCAGAGAGGCAGGCAGAGAGAGAGAGAGGGAAGCAGGCTCCCTGCCAAGCAGAGAGCCCAGCCCAATGCGGGGCTTGATCACAGGACCCCGAGATCATGACCTGAGCCAAAGGAAGAGGCTTAACCCACTGAGCCACCGAGGCGCCCCAACTCAGTTATGCTGTTAAAAACTGATAGGAAGAACCCACAAAGGCCAGGTAATTATTTTATAGTCTGATGTCCCCTGTATATGCAGAAGTTGAGATAAAAAGAAGTTGAGAAAAAGCAGAAATATACTCCTTATGAGAAGATCAGCTCAAAGATCGTTTTCTTCCTAAGAAGCAACTTTTCCAAGCTACCTTGATCCAAACAACTGGCATTTGGTGCATTTTGAAGATGGATTGTCAGATGTGCCCCCACAGCTGTGAGAGTCTGGCACACTAGCTCTCTAGCCAGCTAACAGGAAGACAGATACTGTCATTTGGGGGGGGACGGATCACCCACAGATGTTTGGAGGAGGAGAAGAGTCTACGTCCTTTGGCAAGCTCATCAAAATCAACCTCTTATACACAGGAACAGAAAGAACTGGAATCACTGCCCAGCCTGTCATAACATTACCCAGAAAACTTTTAAACCACCCCCTCATTCATCCTTAAGTGGAAAATAAATAGCTTGAGATGAAGTTCTTTGGTCCTGAAACAGATGGCACCATATACCTCGATGTGAAGGAAACTCAACACACCTGGATTTTTGAACCCCAAAGTTCCTTAAAAGCAATTTCCTTCTATAGAAAGCTAAGACCTATTTTTTTCTTTACTTTAGAAGTATTCCAAATGTACAATTCATGTTTTCTTATGAGTAAATTTTTGTTCTCTCCTTGTCCTATTTTAGTGGTATAAAATCTATTTGACACACATATACATACTTCAAATCTTTTTGTTTGATAAAGATGGCCTTGTCACCTAAAAGTAATGACACTGTGAACCAAGAAATTAAATCCTAAAGAGATATTGTAGAAAATTCTTCATTAAAAGGAAAACTCCAGAGAAACATTATTTCCATTTCCACAGCCTGCTTAAGTTCATTAATAACAACATTTAATGATAACAGTTAAAACAACACTATACTGAATAAACCTAACCAAAGAGGCAAAGAATCTATACTCAGAAAACTATAAAGTACTCATGAAAGAAATTGAGGAAGACACAAAGAAATGGAAAAATGTTCCTTGCTCCTGGATTGGAAGAATAAATATTGTGAAAATGTCTATGCTACCTAAAGCAATCTACACATTTAATGCAATTCCTATCAAAGTACCATCCACCTTTTTCAAAGAAATGGAACAAATAATTCTAAAATTTATATGGAACCAGAAAAGACCTCGCATAGCCAAAGGGATATTGAAAAAAAAGCCAAAGTTGGTGGCATCACAATTCCGGACTTCAAGCTCTATTACAAAGCTGTCATCATCAAGACAGCATGGTACTGGCACAAAAACAGACACACAGATCAATGGAACAGAATAGAGAGCCAAAAAATAGACCCTCACTCTATGGTCAACCAATCTTCAACAAAGCAGGAAAGAATGTCCAATGGAAAAAAGACAGCCTCTTCAATAAATGATGTTGGGAAAATTGGACAGCCACAGGCAGAAAAATGAAATTGGACCATTTCCTTACACCACACACAAAAATAGACTCAAAATGGATAAAGGACCTCAATGTGAGAAAAGAATCCATCAAAATCCTTGAGGAGAACACAGGCAGCAACCTCTTCAACCTCAGCTGCAGCAACATCTTCCTAGGAACATTGCCAAAGGCAAGGGAAGCAAGGGCAAAAATGAACTATTGGGATTTCATCAAGATCAAAAGCTTTTGCACAGCAAAGGAAACAGTTAACAAAACCAAAAGACAACTGACAGAATGGGAAAAGATATTTGCAAACAACATATCAGATAAAGGACTAGTGTCCAAAATCTATAAAGAACTTAGCAAA
The DNA here is from genome assembly GCF_030435805.1 of Mustela lutreola. NCBI lineage: Eukaryota > Metazoa > Chordata > Mammalia > Carnivora > Mustelidae > Mustela > Mustela lutreola. The sequence goes on along the minus strand of NC_081300.1, from coordinate 32,064,021 downwards.
CTCAACACCCAAAGAACAAATAATCCAATCAAGAAATAGGCAGAGGACATGAACAGACATTACTGCAAAGAAGACATCCAGATGGCCAACAGACACATGAAAAAGTGCTCCATTTCACTCAACATCAGGGAAATACAAATCAAAACCACAATGAGATAACACCTCTCACCAGTCAGAATGGCTAAAATCAACAAGTCAGGAAATGACAGATGCTGGTGAGAATGCGGAGAAAGGGGAACCCTCCTACATTGTTGGTGGGAATGCAAACTGGTGCAACCACTCTGGAAAACAGCATGGAGGTTCCTCAAAATGTTGAAAATAGAACTGCCCTATGACCCAGCAGTTGCACTACTGGGTATTTACCCTAAAGATACAAACGTAGTGATCCGAAGGGGCACGTGCACCTGAATGTTTATAGCAGCAATGTCTACAATAGCCAAACTATGGAAAGAACCTAGATGTCCATCAACAGACGAATGGATAAAGAAGATGTGGTATATATACACAATGGAATACTATGCAGCCATCAAAAGAAATGAAATCTTGCCATTTGCGACAACGTGGATGTAACTAGAGCATATCATGCTTAGCGAAATAAGTCAAGTGGAGAAAGACAACTATCATATGATCTCCCTGATATGAGGAAGTGGTGATGCAGCATGGGGGCTTAAGTGGGTAGGAGAAGAATAAATGAAACAAGGTGAGATTGGGAGGGAGACAAACCATAAGTGACTCTTAATCTCACAAAATAAACTGAGGGTTGCTGGGGGAAGGGGGGTTGGCAGAAGGGGGGTGGGGGTATGGACATTGGGGAGGGTATTGCTTTGGTGAGTGCTGTGAAGAGTGTAAACCTGGCGATTCACAGACCTGTACCCCTGGGGATAAAAATATATGTTTATAAAAAATTAAAAATTAAAAATTAAAAAAAAAAAACACTACACTAAGAGTGTCCAGCACCAGGTTTTTCTTTCCCTACTGACTGCAGACTTAACTACCACTTATTTTATATGTTTGAACTAACAAATGACTTAAAGGCCAGGGGTCATTTTTGGCTAGCAGAAATATAGCTTTGTAGAAACATGTCTTCCCAGTGATTATTGTTTATATTCTTTGTTCCGGCAGACTATTTGCTCTTACACTTCAAGATAACCCACGCACAACTATTCCATGCTCTACTATTGTTTTAAGTTTCCTGCCATAGTTAGCTGAGCTATTTCTCAGACTCAGTAGAAATTCCTAGAAGACAGAACATGACTGGCTCAGCCTATCTAATGGGTTAGCTTTTCCTATGTCAGGGATTTTCTTCCAGTCTGATCAGGTGTGGCCAAGAAAGTATACTCAAACATGGAAACAGAAGTCTATTTTACAAAGAAACAATGTGAGTATTGGGTTGGCATGCTAAAGTTTTCATTATCAGCTACTTCTCAAGCTAGGTCAGTAAGTAGTAGGATAATCAGAGAGTAAAATTTCTATTGCTTGTTTCTACAGATTAAGGATGGAGTTGTCATTATTATATGTATGTCCAATTTATTCCTCCATCATGTCACTATTTAAACATCTAGATGTAGGGTTTAATTATTCAGAATTTACATCCTGATTACTGAATACCATTAATTCACAGGATCAGTAAAAGAGTGACTGGCCCATGTATGAGTGAATTTTTTGTTGTGATTGTTATCAGAATCAAATGCCCATTTTTAGCGGCAAACATGGATTCTAATTGGAAAATGGTATACCAGATCAATTAGCCTTTTAAAATGGGCATGACTTATGAAAGGCAAATTTCCTCTCTGCACAATCCCCACCAGCACTGCAAGCTATTTATTACTTAGCATATACATTAGATAAAGATTTTAAATAAACACAATGTAAAACACTAGCAAGTTTTAAAATAAGCGGTCATTTCTTTTAAGCTCCTAACTACTGTTTATAATGTTTTTGGCAAATGTAAAGTGCTCAGTTATTAATACAGAGAGGAATCTTCTTTAAGGTTTTTTAAAAATAATTTTCCTTTTAAAAATAAACTTCCTTGCCTGAGGGGTTCCCTGTAAGGAATTTAGCTCAATTGTGTTGTTACTATGCCTTGCTGAGTTAACTATTACTCATTTACTTGGGATTACCTCCTGTCTTCTATTCATCTAGAGCAAACTCTCCCATCTTTCAAAGTCATATTTACTTCTCACATTTTATGTGAATGTTTTCCTAAATATTGAAATCACTTCTTGATTTTTATACAGTAACTTTGAGCTATATGAAGGCTTATTTATTTTAGATTTTGGAACTAGAAGGGATATTAGAGATCATTTACTCCTATTTGTAATTTTACAATAAAAAATACTGACACCCCCCAAATCCTTTTTATCCTAAGCCTGCTCTGCAAAGTTCAATTTTTCATAATATACCTTAGCTTTAATTTTTAAAAATAACTACCTACTGGTTTTTTTTCCTAAAATGCTTTTCTATGAATATTGTTATCATTCCCTTTGTGACATAGATCTTGTATATACATATATAAATTTTACATATCTATGCATGTATATACATATATACATTATTTATATATGCATATATACATAAAACTTCTACTATATTAAGGCTCCTATTGGATTAGTTAGCAATGAAAGTCTCACATCTCAAGAAACTTCTCTCTCTGTCCCAGAAAAACTGGGATTGTTGGTCTCCCTCCATCAAATTACTTTGTCTTCTTTGTAAACAATTTTAATGTCCATAATATTTCATTAAGATATTACACAAAATTTTACTTAAACATTCCTCCAACGCTAAACACTCCAGCTGTTTCCAAATGTCAAATACACCCAACTTTTTATATTTCCCTGAATCTAAAACCTCGAAATTGAATGACATGAACAATTCAAGGGTAAACATTTATCCCCTAGGCCTGAACTAATACAGTAGGCAAAAGACATATGTGGCTACTGAACAATCAAAATGTCACTAGTCCAAATTGATGTGTTCTGTGGGCATAAAATATACCTGAGATTTCAAAGACTTAGTATTAGAGTAAGAATATAGGATATCTCATTTTTATATTTTTATATCAATCATTTACTGAAATGGTATTAGTTTAGATATATTAAATTAAATTAAATATCATTAAAACTAATTTTACCAGGTAAAATTATAGAAATGGAAGACAAGACTAGTGGTTACTGCGGGTTAGAAATGTATGACACAAGAGGGAGGGGGAGATGGCTGTGGCTAGGAAAAGGAAGCAGAAGGAATCCTAGAGGTGATACCTGTTGTATCTTGACTGTGGTAGTGATATATGAAATGGCATGTGAGGGGCGCCTGGGGGGCTCTGTGGGTTAAAGTCTCTCCCTTCTTCTGGGTTCATCGGACTCCCAGCTCCACATCTGGCTCTCTGCTCAGCAGGAAGCCTGCTTCCTCCTCTCTCTCTGCCTGCCTCTCTGCCTACTTGTGATCTCTCTGTCAAATAGGTAAATAAAATCTTTAAAAAGAAAAAAAAAAAGTAAGAAATGACTTGATAAAATTGCAAAAATCTAAATTTTCCCACAGAGAGAAAGAAGATAGGTACCAGTAAAATTGTGAAATTAAGACTAAGATTGATGAATTACATCAATGTTAACATCCCATTTACAATACTGTACTCTAGGTTGATAAAGTCTTATCTGTGGAAAAACTGGGGAAAAGGTAGAGAGATCTTATTGCAGTATTATTTTTTCTCTTCTTCTGCTAATTTTTTTTAACTTTTACCCTTTTCTTTTTTAACGTTTTTTAACTAGTTTATCTAATATATATATTTTTTCTTTTTTATAGTTTCTTTATTAGTTTTTTTTTTTAATTCTTTTCTTTTTTTTTCCTTTCTTTCTTTCTTTTGACTTCTTTTTATCCCATTTCTTCCCCCTCACGATTTGGGATCTCTTCTAATTTGGTTAAAGCATATTTTCCTGGGGTTGTTGCCACCCTTTTAGTTATTTTACTTGCTCCTTCATATACTCTTATCTGGACAAAATGACAAGACGGAAAAATTCAACACAAAAAAAAAGAACAAGAGACAGTACCGAAGGCTAGGGACCTAATCAATACAGACATTGGTAATATGTCAGAACTAGAGTTCAGAATGACAATTCTCAAGGTTCTAGCCGGGCTCGAAAAAGGCATGGAAGATATTAGAGAAACCCTCTCGAGAGATATAAAAGCCCTTTCTGGAGAAATAAAAGAACTAAAATCTAACCAAGGTGAAATCAAAAAAGCTATTAATGAGGTGCAATCTTTGTGTATTTTTTATATGACTACTAGAAAATTTAGAATTTCACATGTGCCATGCATTATAGATGCATTATATACTGTTGAATAAATGCTGCCTTAGAAAAATTACCACCAGTAATTAATCAAATATTTTGTTGGAGTAAGTCACCCTTTATTTACCACTCAATCCACTCTATGGAAAGATGCATAATAATTATCCTTCTTATTAACATATACTATACATTGTGAGGGGGATACCATAAATATTATGTTCAGAGTTTATTTGACATTGTCAGCCCTTAATTTTTATGTCAATAAATAAATAATTTTCAAAATTTGATTTTTATCTAAGAGTTCTTGAAATGGGAGACCCTGAAATCATCCCTATAAACTTACACCTAAACTCCAGATAGCCCATCTTATATCCTTATAATTCAAGAGCCTCATTCCTGTTGAAGAGCCTTATGTTTATCCTATAGAGAAGAGTTCTCAGAGTTAAGTGACCCAATGCTAAACTCCAGAGAGACTTCATTCCTCTTTCAATATGAAAAAGAAAAGCATACTATTCTGGGAAGGCTCCTGTCCTGCTTTGTGAGCTGACTTATTTATCTAACCTGATGACATTCCTGCCCCAAAGCTTCCTGCTTATTTTACTTTGACGGCCTATCACTATGAAAAGATAATTTCTTTGGTGTATAGCATCCAATAGCCTTCCTTATTACATGACATATGTCTCACAATTATCTCACAATGTGATCCTTTCCAAATTTCCCATCTATTAAGGGCTTAGATGCTTTGCCTTTTTCTCACCAATAATCCTATCAGAAATAAACAGGCCTATCTCCGCAAGTAAACTATCTTTCGAAAGAGGTTTGGGGACCTCATTTATATATTTTGGTTGAAGTGAACTAGCCCAACTCTGTGATTACCATTTAACCATAATCCATGTTTTTATAGTCTTAAAATGTTTAAAAATTGCTTCTTCTCAGACCTGATATAAAGATAGCTCACAGTCTATAAAATTATTATTTTGAACAGCATAAAAGCATTCTAAATGCAAGGATTCTGACCCATTATATTGTTTGACTGTAAGAGACATCAATATTATTCATTAATAAACTCATCCTCAAGATATTTTAACCCCTTTTCCTTTTAACAATTTTAAGACAAAACCAAACAACAAAATTAAAATAAAACATGTCAAGAACAAAACAAAACAAAAAAAGAACAGCAAAAACAAAACACCTTTGACAAGAGAAAGGATAGGTAGATGATGTTTACATCGGTTAATGAGATCCTAGGTTTATAGAGGTTTATAGAGTTCTAGTTTGCATTAACTCTACAATAAGATAGAAATGAATGAATGAAGTTTATATTACTCCTGCAAAGGTATATATAAAATTTCAAGGTATATACAAATTATCAAAGCTGTCTTAACTTGTCAGCTTTCTGACAAGTTTTTTTTTTTTTAAATCCTATGACTATACCCTGTACAGTAATCCTGTACTCAGCAGCTGATTAATTCATTTTAGATATTCAGCAATCTGGGTTGGTAACGACACCCTGGTTGAACAGGGAATTTTTTCCCCCATGAGCCACAGCAAGCACCAACTTGGCCAGGCTAGAGTAAAATAAACCCAATGACATGTGTTTGTGTTTGAAGGTAAGATGCTTTGGGAGTGGGGCGCCTGGGTGACTCAGTGGGTTAAAGCCTCTGCCTTCGGCTCAGGTCATGATCCCAGGATCCTGGGATCGAGCCCCATGTTGGGCTCTCTGCTCAGCAGGGAGCCTGCTTACCTTCCTCTCTCTCTGTCTGCCTCTCTTCCTACTTGTGATCTCTGTCAAATAAATAAATAAAATCTTTAAAAAAAAAAAAGATGCTTTGGGAGCCACAAAAATGAGTACATAAACAGGTAGAAGGTGAATGCCATGAATCCCTAAATAGGAGAAAGGAAAAGATGATATGTGATGGGGTGGAGAAAACTCACAATTGCTGAGTACCATCAGATGTACTAGGCATTTAGTTTTGTATTTGTTTGTTTCTCATTTAATCATCTCAATAACACTATGAGGTGGACAATGCTATATTGGTTTACAGATGAGGAATCAAACCTCAGGTTACACACAAGACCCAAATAGCATGTAAGCATTTGAACTCATTTTTGTCTAACTCTAAAAGTTGTCCTTTATCTACTCTACCATAAGGCTTTGTGGGAATATTGCTTTCAAGTTCAATATTTAAGAAAGACAGAAGATCCTTCTCCATTCTGGCTGTTAAGGAAGTGGAAACAAGATCATATCTAGATCACTGCAAGAAGTATTTTACCACACATGCAACTATCTAGTCTACTAGTCAGGCAGCTCCATCAGCATAAAGAAGCAGGGGCAATGACCTCCAAAGGGTGGTAGTATGTTCTGTTCACTCCCTACCTTACCCATCCTGCTAGTTATAATGGTAGAGGTTTTGTCAGTCCCAGGTCGTGGGAACTGGACAGAACAGCTATCAGCAAGCTCTACACAGTAGACTCTAGAACTCACCATGCCAACAGTAAAACCTTCGCATCTGCAAGTATGTAACAATCTTCAACTTTCCTGTTATAATGGCCCAGTTATTTTGATTCAGCTTTTTTCCTTGTTTTCTTGTGTATTCTTTTATTGAGTGAAGATTTTGCTATTTTGCTTAATTTTCGTAAATCTCTTATCAAATTTGATCATGCTCAGCCCCTGAAAAAGTCCTTATTTATATTAATAATAGAATCTACAGCATTCACCATTGGTTCAAGTATTATTTACCATTTGGACTTCATTGTCTGTATTCAACCCTCTCAGACATTAACACTTAATCTAATCAAGAAGAATTCACAGAATTTGTACACTAGTCAGCTACCATTAAGGGGCCACACCACATCTATAACTAGATTAATGTCCCCATTCATCATGTTGCCCAATTCAGCCTCCATTTTTTCCCCTTCCTGCTCATATGGTTGATATCCTAATACTCCATAGAGCTAAGCATATGAAGACAAGGCAGGGTCAAATGAGTTGACTCAAAGTATTGTGTTCAAAGGGGACAAGGAAGAAGAGAGACAGCAGTTAGCTGTAACCTCTTTCTGTGTCCCCTGATATAAAACAGCATATAAATTGTCATTGACAAAGCCACAGGCAATCTTGTTAAACTTTTGTTTATAAGTTTTTAGGTGAATTGATCTTAAGGACTTCCAAGTGAAAACTCCTCAATGATCTAATAGGTTTTTCTTCTCTCTCCCTCTCTCTCTCTCCCATAAATTTAGGTACAGATTTAAGCCAGGAAACATGCAATAACTTTGTGAATGCAAAGAGTCCTTAGAGTACAGGTTTCAATGATACCCACTTGTTGTGAGAAAATGTTATCTATAAGAAAACTACATGTGGCATTCCATTGGAATCTCATGGATGTTGCATGCTTTAATTTTAGTCCATTTCCTTTCCCATTTCCTTTCTGAGTAGTCAGAGTTCTCCAGAGAAACAAAACCAATAGGATGGATGGAGAGATGGATGGATGGATACATAGATACATAAAAAAGAGATTTATTATGGTAATTGGCTTATTCAATTATGGAGCCTGAGAAGTGCCATAATATGCCCTCTGCAAGCTTGAGAACCAGGAAAGCCAGTGGTATAATTCAATCTAAATCCAAAGTCCCGAGAACCAGGGAGCTGATGTGTATCTCCCAGCCTAAGACGAAAAGCCTTAGAATATAATTCCTAGAGTCCAAAGGCCTGAGAACAAGAAGCTCCAATGTCTGAGAGCCAAAAATGATGAATGTCCCATGTCAAGAAGAATGAGTTTGCTTTCCACCATTTTGTTCTATTTGGACCCACAATGGTTTGGATGATCCCCAGGCATATTGGAAATGGCAGATTTACTCTTTATTTCAGTCTATTGATTCAAATGCTAATCTCATCCAGAAACAACCTCATAGAGACATCAAGAAATAATGTTTTACCAGCTATCAAGGCATCCTTTAGCCTAGTGAAGTTGGTGTATAAAAACTGTCCCAGTTCCCATGTTATTATATCTGTTTCTTATCATTGCTTCTCCTGATCTCCCATATGCAACTAACACTCTTTATTTTTGCCTGCTTTCTGACTTCCTGCTTTGTCTTAATTCCCTTGATATGATAACCCCCCCCCCCAAAGCCTATGGAGTTGCAGTTATCTTAGTTCACCTACTTTATCACCAAACTCTTTCTCTTTTTGCAATGGACAAGCTTAGGTAAATATAGCAAGAAATGTTTGAGTGCAAAAATGCATCCAGGATCTAAGCTCTTTTCTTCCCATTAACTTGTATTTTCCATTGATATTTTCTTCTTCTTCTTCCTCTCCCCCCACCTACCCCCTTACCATTCCTTTCTCCTCCTTCTTACTGTATCTTTTCCCTCTTTGAAATAAAGGTAGTTATAAATCTCTCAGGGTTGAGGTTCTTTTCTTCATTCATTCAGGACAGTCTTCCTATTCTAAACACTCTTTTTTTTTTTTTTTGGTCTCTGTAAAATGAATTATTTGAATGAGAGTCCATAATGAATTTTTCTTGGTCTTAATTAGATCATTAAACCAGGGGTTGAGATCATAACATGTCATCCTAATGATATCTATTTAATCAAAATGTCCATTTGTTTTCATTACACCAAGTTTAGAAAGCAATTCCAAAGTGCTTTCCAGGGTGTTAATTGGTCTTTTAGGTTTCTTTCTTTATGTGGAAATGAAGAATGTGTTGCAATGAACAAGAAAAGAATGATTTTATTAGGTCACTTAATGACTCTCCTTTTCTGTCTCTCAAATACCTTCTGTTCTTCAATGTTCATCTAAAGTGTCAATTTTTCTTAGACATCTAGACAAGGGTTGTCTATAACTTTTTAGCACCCAACAAAGTTCCTGGATCCCCATTTATCTACCAATCTGTAAAGAAGCTAGTAAAGAAAAAAAATATCCCAACAGAAGAAAGCTTCTTAATATCTTTTTCAAAAATGGCCATAGATAGCAGCAGATATGGTAGCTATTCCAGTAGAGAAAAGGAGTACTGCCACATTGGCTGAAAAATGAACTTATGCTGAGGTGAGTTTTGGTTATCTTTGTGCAGTAAAGCACAGTATATGCTTTAAAACAGGATTTCTCAATGATCCCAAACTAGCACCAAAAGCATCAGCTGAGGGCTGGTTATAAAGTTCTACATGGCATCTGCTAAATCAGAAACTCTGGAGACTTTTCCAGAACACAGGCTAGAGTTTGAGAACGCTGTAAAGGAATGGTTCTATTCTATATTCTATATTCTCCCTGGCTCTTAAAGTGTTTACATATGCTACACTAATATATATAGTGGCAGGTAACTTCTGGGATGGCTCCCAATGATCACCAATTCCTGGCATTCGTATCCTTTTATAATTTTGCCTCCCTTCTCCAACCTTTGCGTATTGGCTAGACCTAGCTACTTAGAAGAAATAAGAGTATGGCTCTGATTAGGATACAGAAGTTTGTAACTTTCATCTTGCTAGTCCTCTTTCTCTGGTTTTTCCTCACTTGCTTATTCTCATAAAGCATGATGGTAAATCATATGTGGTAAGGAAATGAAGGCAGCCTCTGGACAATCCCCAGTCAGGAAGAGAAGCCCTCAGTCAAATAGTCTAAGAGGAATTGAATCCTGCCAGCAACTATATGAATGGGCTTAGAATGAGTCCTTCCCAAATTAGCCTTCACATGGGTCTTTAGCCCTATACAAGACTTTAATTGCAACCTTGTGATTGACCTTAAAGCAGAGGACTTGGCTTATCTGTGTCAAGATTCTTAACCCACAGAAATGGTCAGATAATAAATGCATGTATTGTTTAAAACTGCTAAATTGTGAGGCAATTTGTTATATATAGTAGAAAAAATATACAGACACAAACACACAGATACACACATATTCCATATATGATTTGATTTAGAATGTAACTTGGCTTAAGATATATTTAATGAGCACATACAGAATTAAGCATTTGGCTCTCCAGTAACTATGGTAAAGATACGAAGAAATAATATCTACTTTAAAGAGAAAATATTTCATTTTAAGAAATGGAAATTTTTTACTAAATGGCACATTTAGGATAGTTAAGTGTAAAACACTAAACAGGGGCACCTGGGTGGCTCAGTGGGTTAAGTCTCTGCCTTCAGCTCAGGTCATGATCTCAGGGTTCTGGGATCGAGTCCTGCATTGGGCTCTCTGCTTGGCGGGGAGCCTGCTTCCTCCTCAATCTCTCTCTCTGCTTGCCTCTCTGCCTACTTGTGATCTCTCTCTGTCCAATAAATAAAATCTTAAAAAAAACACACTAAAAACTAAATATCAAAAATATAATGGCATAAACAGTAAAAACAGGAGGGCCTGGTTAGCTCAGTTAGGTATCTGACTCTTCATTTTGGCTCAGGTCATGATCTCAGGGTCATGAAATCAAGCCCCATGTCAAACTTCAAGCTCAGAATGGAGTCTGCTTGTTCTTCTCCCTCTGTTTCTCCCCCTATTCTCTCATTCTCTCTCTCAAATAAATAAATGAATAAATAAAATATTTTTAAAAACAGTAAAAACAGTTTTATCTACTTGTCAGTAAATAGTCTCATATAGAACAATATCTATGAGTTAAGAATTTTATCTTGATACCAATCTTATTACATATGTATGAATAATCCCATTTCTCAAATAAAAAAGAAGTACTTTAGACTAGGTAAACAAATTACCCAAGTTCTTTATATAGCAGAGCCAGTTTTCAGATGCAGGATGTCAGATTCCACAACTCATACCCTTAACTTGGAATATTTTCACTCCACAGTGTAGAAGTGGCATCTATTTTGTTCCCTACATATATATGTTGGGACACAGCTGGGAACAAGATATGTGTGTGTGTGTGTGTGTGTGTGTGTGTGTGTGTGTGTAAATGATAGATAGTTGCTATATTTTTAAGAGTGAATGAATAACAATAGGATGAATTTGAGACCAGCATAGATGTCAAGAAAAAATAATTCTTAATCTCTTTGCTTATGTACCCAGAACACTTTTTGCCTACTTTTTAGGGATTTCTATGTTAGCAAAGAGTTCTAGTACAACTCCTCAGAGATGGGTGCTCAGCTCAAAGGTATGATGTTTCATTAGAGGTTGATTCAAGGTGTCCTCTAAATATAAGTTCATCAGTATCATTCTCAGGTGTCCGTCTACATCTGAACTAGCTAACAAACTCATTCAAGTGACAAACAGCTAGCCTTCATCCTTGAGGTCTACATCTGAATCACCTTGTGAACTTGTTAAAACTATACACATCTAGGCTCCAGCCTTGAAGATTCTCATTTCATAGTTTAGAGTAGGACCTGGGATCTGGAATTCTTTTTAATGATGCCCCAGAAAATTCTGATGGACACTGAAGTTTGAGACCTTTTTTTTAACATAAAGAAAATGCTTTAACAGATCTACACAGGCAATTGTTTCAGCCATAAAGCAAATAAATATAGGCAAATCAAATGAATATGTAAATAAAGTAGGGGAAGATTATAGTCCTTCCTGTTATATTCATTATACAAGTTTCAGGATCAAGTTACAAATTTTTTATAATCTTTCATTGAGATATAAAAATATACTGAAGATTAATTAGAGAATATCAAATTGCAAGATTGAGAGAAAAATGCCCAGTGTTAATTAGAGTTGCTTATATTTGGTATCACTTGCACTAATTGAAGTACACTGGTCTTTGTTAACTGGGTCAGTCAGAGGTCAGAGAACAGGTGGTTGAGCACAATTTCATAACCACCTGTTTAATATTTGGCTTTTCAAATTCCCTGAAGTTGATCAAAGTGGGGATATGATTGTTACTCAAAGATTGTTTAGAGAGATTGAGCCTTGACTAAGGAAAAAAAAAAAAAACTAATTAGAAACTCACCTTTCCAATCTGGAAAGTGATAGTTTAAGTAAGAATGGCAAGCAACGGACTGACCTGATGAAACTCGTCTTTTGCCATTATTCTTGTCCCTCCTACAAACTTTTGTCTGTTTTCTTAATTTAATTATCTTCTTGCTTTATTAGAATGTATACTTTTGTCTCTGATTTCCATTTTTTCTCCTCTTTTTTGAATAACTGGAATTAACACTGCTATAATTTTTTTAAAAAAATTCAAAACTCACTGGGTGGCTCAGTGAGTTAAGCTTCTGCCTTCACTCAGGTCATGGTGTCAGGGTCCTGGGATCAAGCCCCGCATTGGGCTCTCTGCCTGCCTCTCTGCCTACTTGTGATCTTTCTCTCTCCATCAAACAAATAAATAAAATCCTAAAAAAAAATTCAAAATAGGTTGCATACATCGTTTGTCCTTACCCACATGTAGATTTGTCTTCTTTAATTTCTTTAATAGGTTATTTGCACAATTTTTTTCTTTATAGAACTCATACAGCTTTGTAACAGGTATTGGGAAAGACCTCTAGTCTGGAACTCAATATCTAATGAAAACTAATGAAGTGATCTCTTTTATAATTTTAATAACTACATAGGGAAACATTTGAGAATGAAATATTATGGGAGTTTAACATGTGTGTATCTCAGCATGAGTTCAAAAATTAAGTGAAAGAATGAGTGACAGAAGAATATATTGAGGATTTTTATCCTTTTACACTGGAATTAATACATCTTTTAAAAAGATTTTATTTATTTATTTGACAGAAAGAGAGGGATCATAAGTAGACAGAGAGGCAGGCAGAGAGAGAGGGAGAAGCAGGCTCCCCACCAAGCAGAGAGCCAGATGTGGGACTCAATCCCAGGACCCTGAGATCATGACCTAAGCCAAAGGCAGAGGCTTAACCCACTGAGCCACCCAGGCACCCTAGGAATTAATACATTTTTAAAAAAACATTATACAACATATGATTTAAAGTACTAAATCATAATAAATTTTTTCTAGGGAATTAGAACAAATTCCAAAGATAGTAATACTATTTCATTTTCATCAGTTCTTGAATAAGTTTTAAAAATAATCACCATATTTTATCAAAAATTGCTAATCTCTAAGCAAAGAAACCACCTGAAAAAAGGAATAAACTTAAAAAAAAACTTTTAATAGAAAATCATATGGTAAATTCGCATTATGGGAAATTGGAAATTAGAATACAGAAAAGAGTAAAGAGGAAAATCACAACCATCAGGGTTATTTGCTTGGATAACAACTTCAGCATCTGGCATTCCATCTCAGGGCTGATGGTTGGTGACGGTTACAAGGAAATCCAAATGTAAATTTTTTACCCCCGCTTTATTGTTGATATAATTCAACAAATATTTATTGAGGATCAGCCAATGAAGCTATATAAGAGAACCAATAATAAAAACCTTGCCTTCACAGCACTTATATTCTAATGAATTAAAGGTAGTAAATATTACATGGATGAAGATGAAACATTTTTTAATAGTTTCTTTTATTCATCATATAGGCAAAGTCTCAGAAGCAGAGTAACCAACCTAGTCAAGGAAAAAGTATTACACCAAACTAGTACACAAAGAAGACTGTTTAAGAGACTCTGATATTGGTCAGGCTCATGAAATACATATAAAGAAAAGATATATTTATGGTAAATGATGAGAAGATAATATCCTAAATCAAATTCACTAAAAGAAATCTTGAAAGGTATGGAAGAGTTTATATGGCTTTTCCATGGCCAAAGATGTAAATGAACCAGCATTTATACAAAGAAAATTATGACTTATTTGCTGCCAAATAATACTAATGTATATTTAACTAGGAAATATTCTATAGCAATGTAAAATGAGGTCCAGATTGAAACAAGGGGTTATAGGGAATATAAGTAGAATATAGAATTGATCTCTGATATACAAATAGTGTACACTTGCACTTTGGTTCAATGTATAGGCACACTAATGGATCAACATTTTGTTTATTTAAGGAGCTATGAAAAGGGCAATTGTGCTGGTCATACAAGTCTCACATATTTTAGAAAAGGGGTTGTTGTAAGCTTATAAGGGTTGATGAAGTCACAAGTGGTGAAGAAAAACAATTCTTGTCTATGTTTATGAGACCAGAAAGAGGAAACCCTAGGAGGATATGTGTGTTAGAACCCCTCCCGTTAAAGGAGAGAGAGAGAGAGAGAAATGGAGAGAGAGGGAGGGGAGGGAAGAGAGAGAGAGAGAGAGGAGAGGAAGGAGAGGGAGGGAGTAGAACAACACTTCTTATCTTTCAAAAATAGATCCTGACAGTTATGAATTCAGATCTAAAACACTCCCTCCTAAGGATTCTTTTGGAGGTTGGCTGACTTATTGCAGGTTAGGGTCTGGAAACAGCTTCTCAATCTTATTCATTTTATTTTTCATTTCTGGCACTCATATGCAGACCCCCAACACCACTAATTTTTAAGTTCTTTATTTTATTAGTTTTATCTATCGTGCCTGATCTAGTATGTCTACCTAAACTATTTTGTGATGCACTTACTCTTCACTTTCCTAGCGAAGTCTGTATACATATGTCTATTTTTTAAAACATAGAATATATTGATTTTTCAACATATATAAATGATATTATGCATCAGATTTCACTCTAATTTGTTTTTAATACTTAATACCACATTTTTAATATGTATCCTTGATCCTGTATATAACTCTATTTTGGGAGTTCATAAACATTTAGTTCTATAGACCCCTTTGGCAGTCTTGACTCTTAGAATAATCTTTTATGAAACCTTATGTCTTCAACACTTGTGAAAAACATAGTCATATACACTGGATTGCAAAATAAATCAATTAAACTGGAATACAGTTATCAAAATACTAAAACAGCAAATGTATGGCATACCAATATATGTGGTTATTTATTCACACATAAATAATACAATCCAGTTGCCAGTTTAATAACTACCATCATTCTATTATGGTGATTAGTGTATGAAATGACTCCAGATGTATGAAACAAGTTTAATTTGTGAATAAATGTGATTTCTGTTAGTGATAAAGTCAAGGAATCGCTAACAGAACTGTGGTTTCTTGACTTCATTCTTTACATAAAATGCGAAATGTTAGAGATTTATGAATATAAGGATGTACATTTTCCCCACCTAAGTTAATCGGCCCCTCAAATTCTATCTACTTAAACCTGGGCTAACGATTCCTGTTCCAATTTTCTGCTTATATTTGTATACAACCCATTTTACTGATTTGTTCCCTTACTGATGAGCACCTATGTTGCTTCTGACTTCCCAGTCCACAAGCAATAATGCATTTTATTCATCACAGCTAAAGATGTAGGTATATATTGCAGTTATGTGTGTATATATGTGTGTGTGTATGTGTACGTGTGTGTATATACACATTGCCATTAATTTTGTATGAGATGTCCAATTTCTCCACATCCTCTCCAAACCAGCTTTTAAAAATTTTTAAAAATGTTACCATTCTGATGTGTATGTAGGAGTATCCCATTGTGGTTTTAAGTTGCATTCTCCTAATGACTAATGAGGTTAAGCATCTTTTCCTGTGCTTATTTGTTGTTCATATGAATTCTCTGATGAAATATTGGTTTAAATCTGTTGCCCATGTTTCAAATTGTTTTGTTTGTTTTCTAACTGAATTTCAAGAGTTTGTTATATATTTACTCACTTTGTATTTTATAAAATAATTACATATATAAATCTAGTTTAATAAATGTTATTATATATCATCTTATTTAATTTTCCCTGTAACTCTAAGAGTGAATCTTCTTGACTATGAGGAAATTAACATACACACCTCATGTATCAAAACCCACAGAATTCCAAAAGTCTAAAACTGCTAATGTGGGCATGTCCTTGTGCGTAATAATGTGCTACTGAATTTTATTGAAATACATATGTATAATATTTAAAAATTCTATTTCTTACCTCTGGAAGCAACACTTTTGTGTGTGTGGATAAAATTGACAGTTATTAACTTTAGAACAATACCAAAAATGGCAATTCAATTTTATATATACATATACATATCATATATATGATGTATATATGATAATATACTACAATTAAAAAATAATAGTAATGGAACTTGACCATTTTTATTTGGTGAATTTGAGACTTGTTTAGCTTTTTCAAAAACCCAAGATAAATAAGTGGTGCTGAAATATTGAATATCCATATGCAAAATAATAATAATTGCACCTTCATACCATAAAAAATACTAACTTAGTGTTTTCAAAATCTGCTGTTAAGATAATGAAAAAGCCATTCTTGCTTCAAAGAGAATAATAAATAATATATATAATAAAGTTTATTTAATTAGATTAATATGTATAACTTTATAAAAATACAAAGTGCTATATACAAGTAAGAAAATGCCATTTCATTTTCTCAGAAGTCAGAGTTTGGGGAGATAAAAATCTTATATTCTGAAAAAATGGAAGGAAAACTTTCAATACAGCCATCATGCAATCTCTGCATTGACACTATATATTGTCCCTGGAAAACTGATGACCTGACGTTCGCCTATGTTGTGTACCATTTAACTCTCAAGGATCTGTAATCCCAAACAAGGAAATATAATTCAGGAATACCTTATTGGCAAGAATTTAAAATGGTATAACCTCTTTGAAAAATACTTTGGCAGATTCTTAAAAAGTTAAAACTGTATCAATTATATTGGTCTAGCCATTCTGTTCCTAAATATTTAACAAAGAGAAGAGAAAACATATGTTCATAAAAATACTTGTATATGAATGTTCATAGAAGCTTTATGTATAATAACCCCAATCTGGAAATAACTTAAATATCTTTCAAGAGATGACTGAAAAAGTAAAATTTGGTATGTATATGTAATACTAATCAGCAATAAAAATAAATTCTTGTTATACACAACAGCTCATATGTATCTCAAAATAATTATACTGAATGAAAGAAACCAAGCAAAAAAAGAATACATACTATATTATTCCATTTTTGCAAAACTCTAGAAAATGCAAACTAATCTACAGTGTCAAGAAAGCAAATGAGTGGTTGTCTGGGTGGGCACTATTTTCAGACCACTAACCTTACCAGTCCAATTAAGAGCACAAAGAGGAACAGATTCAGTCAAGTTTGCTCTAATTAACACAATAAACCTCCTTCTCTTTTCTAGTCCTCAAATTCATGATTTTTCTATGATCCAAAGGTCAAGAAAACACATTATTTACATGAACAGTCTAAGTATTTGTCAATTTCTCTGCCAGTGTCTCAGATGAAAGATGGACAAAACCTTACTATTAAACCCCATGTCCTAATGGACATGTCCCCATGTCAGTGGACCTGAACAACTCATTTCTGGAAATAGAACTTGCTAAATCTGAGTCTGGGTCTGTGTAAAAAAATATAAAAGTGAGAAAAAAAGGCAGTCAAATTAGAATGAAGATGAAAACATACTTTCATCTACCTGAAAGGTGACTACAAGCTGATCCAAATATAATGATGCTTCTTCTCACCCGAGGAAGCATTTTAAGCATCTCATAGCTATTAATTAACTTGAACCTTCTTTTGTCAAAACGTGATAGTCCTCCTTACCTACAGATGAGGAACTTAAGTGTTAGAGGGAAATTATCACACATGCTTCTACCCATTGAGAATATGAAAGTGAAATCCAGCTCTCCAAATTCAGTAGTCTTTGGACTATAGTATTCTATGTTTAGTACTCTGCTTCCTAAAAGAAATGCACAGTAATCCCATATGATTTATTCTTTTTTTAAACACTGGGTACTTGTGATATTGTGATGTAATAGGAAATATGTACTTGGCTTTTGTCCTGGGTTTCTGGCACAAAGCTCCTAAAACCCTTGTAATTTTGAATGATGGAGTGAGAAGAACATCCTTTGTTATTCATAAAAAAGCCCTTTCAATCATACCTGAGCTTATGCTAAAATGGTGATTTTGGTGGGCCTGTGGATAGCTTTAGCTTGGGGGCTGGTTACCAGAGGAACCAACTATGTGATTAGAAAATTGAACATTTCAGCCCCTCCCTGATCTCCCATGTGGGGAGAGAAGCTGAAGATTAAATTAATCAGCAAAGGTCAGGTATTTATTAAGTTGTGCCTATGTAATGGAACCTCCATTAAAAACCTAAATGAAGAAGTTTGAGAAGCTTGCCATTGGTGCATCACAACCATGTGCCAATTTGGGGCACACCCCAAATTCCATAAGGACAGAAGCTCCCATGCTCAGGACTCTTGCCCTTAAGTACCTCTTCCCTCTCACTGTTGATTTGTATCATTTTTAATATCCCTTATAACAAGCTGGTAATAGTAAAGTATTTCTGTGAGTTCTGCAAGTTGTTACAGTAAATTATTGAAACTGAGGGGTAGGGTTTGAGAAGCCCCAATTTGTAGCCAAGTTGGATAGAAGCTGTAGGTGACCCACTGCTTGCAGTTGGCATCTGAAGGGTAACAGTCTGTGCTACTGAGCTCTGAACCTGTAGGGCCTGTGCCAACTCTGGGTAAGTTAAGGTCAGAATTGAATTAAACTGTAGGACATTCAGTTGATTGTCCACAGAGGACTGGGCAACTGCTTGGTATGGAAAATCTACACATTTGGTGTCAGTAGGGTTGTGAATAAAGAAATAGTTTTCCTTTGTTAACCTTTAAGGAATTAGAACACCTGGTTCCTAGAAATCTATGAATATTTGATCCTTTTTTAACTTTTAAGCTTTTTGAGCTATTTAATTTTGAAATAATTTCAAATTTGTAGAAAAGTTGCAAAAGTAATACAAATATTTTATTTCCCTAAAACACTGGAGGCTGCACTTTTAATGTGATCTCCCATCACTCTGAATTATTTCAGTTGCATTTCCTAAAAACAGAGGTACTCTCTAAAATAACTACTATAGGAATGCCTGGGTGGCTCAGTAGGTTAAGTATGTGCCTTTGCCTCAGGTCATGATCTCAGAGTCCTGAGATCCAGCCCCGCATCAGGCTCTCTGCTCAGCAGGGAGCCTGCTCCCCCCCTCCCTCTGTTTGCCTCTCTGCCTCTTTGTGATCTCTCTCTGTCAAATAAATAAATAAAATCTTAATAAAATAAAATAAAACAACCACTATAGAACTGACCAAATCGGGAAACTAATACTGATACATTACTGTTATAGAATCTACAGATGCCTATTCAGGTTTTGCCAGTTGTCCCAATTTTCAGCAAAATGTTCTAATCCAGCATCATGTGTCAGTTTAGTTGTAGTCTATCTTTAGTTTTCTTCATTCTGGAGAAACTTCCTTTGTTTTTCCTGACTTATATTACTTTGATATCTTTGAAGCCAACAGGCCAGTTATTTTGAATAAATTCCTTCAGTTGGGTTTTTCTGACTTTTCCTCATGAGAATATACAGCTTATGCATTTAAAACAATTTTCTTTGGCAGAGATATCACAGAAAATATATTGCATTCTTCTCATCGCAATCTATAAATCGATATATTATTTCCATTTATCTCATTATTCATGATTTTCAATTTGATCACTGATTAAGATGGTGTCTTACCAGGTTTTTTCACAGTAAAGTTACTATAACAGAAGAGTGAGAGAGGAATAAAGACAACACTGCCATGATGGGACCCCAGTACTAGTTGTAGGAAAGTAGTTCCCATCAAGTTTCAGACCTTAACAGAGATCATAAAGCAGGCCACTCTGCAAAGAACACAGGGCTAGGCAGCTGTTGGTCAGCTTTCAGGGCCTGGTTCAGACAACTGCCGACTTTAATCTTTTAATCAACTTCTAATCAACTTAAAGTTTTAGCATAATTTAGAGCTTTCCAGAGTGTTGAAGAGATTCTCTCAATCTAGAGGCCAGGATGTCTGATATAGAGGGTGTTCCTTGGTCAGAACATCTGTATCCCGTTCCCATTTTTTCAGGAGAGCCACTAAAGACCTAATTTTCAATGAAGGTAGACAAACTAATAATTGCTTAGAAAGAAGTAGTTTTTCTCTTTGTTCTAGGCTGGTACTACCATTACCGACTTAAGCATTATGTATTTAAAACAAAAGATCAACAAAAAAACCTTGAGCTCTAGGTACCAGTCTTGTCTGCCCACCTAGACATCCAGTTAGATGTTTGGAGAGTTAGGTGTCAACTTAATGTGGGAAAAGAGAGCAATCAGGATGATTATTTCTGGTCCAATAGAATCTTGACCTCACCTTCCCAACCTGAGTGACATCATGACACCAGCTTTAGGGAAAAAGTAAACATCAAGATAAGGCAGCAAAGTGTGAGAAAATGAAAACTAGGCCTACAACTTACCTGTTTCATCTGGCCTCTGAGTGAACCCTTATTTACTGAAAAGTGGTGGTTTCAGTAAAGGCCCAGAGATTCCAGCACTGCTGGTGTTTAACACCTGCTCCAGAAGACCAGATCTACCCAACCTCTTCTGCTTATACCCTGTAAGACAATTATTCTTAAAACTGGGCCCAGGGTGATCACAGGAGGTAAATAATCCACTCACTGTAAAAAATAATTCTCTAGCCATAACACTAGATTTTGGGAGAAAATCCTTAATGTTGTTGATGATCCTAGACTACCTGCTGCCTTAACTCTGTCCTGTGTCTTTTCTGTCTTATCCTTGGATGACACCTACACCGGATTTAGAACCGCACATTCTCCTCCTCACCCCTATCTCCTCTTGCTGCCTTTCTTGACGAGGATCTACTTCTTATTTAATGTTTCTAACTTTGAACAAAGTGCTAAGTACCTGATTTATTTGGCTTTTTAATGTCTCATAGGAAGAAAGCCCCACTGCATCCTTTGAGTCACCTAGACCCTCTGACAACTTCTCTTGGATGTTGGATGATTCTTAGATCTCCCCCAGCAAAAGGGCAAGAAAAGAATATGGAGAAGTGGGACAAGTAGATGTGAGCTTCTGACGTAGTATGTGATGGTTGAAGAAGAGAAGGGAGAGAAATAAAATTAACTAAGTGTAAAACTGATAGTTCAACAACACAATGAGCAAACTTCACCTTGAGGTCTCTATCTTCAACATTAACTTTAACAACATCTAAACCAGAAAAGCATAGTTGAAAGGGAACTTAGAGTTCTTATATTTCAATCTCTTTAATTTTTAATTTTAATTTTCAGATTAAAAATAAATATAGGTCCAAAGATGTCTAAGTTTAAACAAGGAAACATAGTTGGTTTGCAGTGAAGATAGGGTCCAGTTCTTGTACTGGACCATTCCGTGTCTAAGAGCAAGAGATGAGCATAGTAGGATTATCCAGCTCCAGAATTGGGAAACAGCATGGAGAAGGAAGTGATGGGAGAGCAACAAAGGAAGACTGTTTTGCTTATTTTATAGTTTCTTTACGAGCCATTCATGGCCCCACATCTCCTGCCAACTTGAAAGACCATTTTTGTTACGGAAGTCAGGAGGGAAACTAAGAGCTCACTAATTGGAATCCATTTTATTTAGGTATCTACGTCTTCCTTCTTGGTAGAAACCACATAAAAAAGTCCCTCTGTGCCTCCAGGATGGTCATTGAGGGGCTGTTATGGGCCATGTGGTGGCTCCTAGCACTGCCTCCAGGCTTAGGGCTACAGCCAACTGCTCTCTAAGGAGCTTCTGCTCAGGACACCTCGGGCTTCTCATTTATTTGAGAAGTATCCCTCCTTAAGCTAACTACTTTATTTTCATGCAGAATTTCCTTCAACTTTTCTCTCTTTTTCCTTACCCTCTTCTCCCATATTCACCAGATGGAAAAGTATGGCTAGCAGCTTTCATTTTTACTTTGCCTAAAATGAACAATAAAATTACTTGTCATATGTCTTAGGGCTCAAAATATCAAGTCCATCCCTTCAAGATTCCCATTCAGAAGTCATCTTATCAAAAAGAGACAAACACACACACACACACACACACACACACACACACACGCAGAGGGAGAGAGAGAGAGAGAGAGAGAGAGAGAGAAAATATACACATTTTGAAGGTCCTAACTCCTGACCTGGTATGAGGATCCTTCATGGGCAGCACTTCCCTTTTTAACTATTTACTTTACTACCCAGAGAGTTCCTTTGCTTGGTCCTTAATCAGGATGAGGCAGGTTCTCACCTCTTTTCTGCAATCTACATTTTAAATCATAGGTTTCCCCTGTTATACTATCTGTATTTTTACCTCTCCAAATCTACACACCTTTCAAGACTAGGTTAATTCCTTACTTCTGATAAGTCAACCAAATTCAAGTTTGTTTAGAAATTGATTTTCTGAAATTGCCATGTGCTTATTTCATATATTACTTATATTGTCCTTAAAAAAGTAAATGAGAGACAAGAGACAAAGTATAAAGAGAAATATCTCTGGAATAAGAACCAACTCTCAATTTGAGCTCTTCTCAAATGACTTCAGTTTCCTCATCTGAAAATAGGGATAACACCTTAAAATAATAAGAACCTTAAATATTATTGTGATTGTTAGATGAAATAAAATATATAAGCACTTGGCTTAAAGTAGCCTCAGTTCTCCGCTCCTTGAAATGTATTCAAGTTTAATATCACAATGGTACTCCTACTTCCAATTATCAGGAACTGCTCTGGATTCTTATTTCTCATGTATCTTGTCTTTGAAATCATATTTTAATGTCTTAAGGGCAATAGCAATGTCTACTGCTTAATATCTTTCTCTATATTATCTAGCTTAAAATGAGTTCTAATTAAATATTATTTTTCATTATCAATATATTATATATGAATACCAACTAGTTATTGGGAATAGAAGCATCATTTCTTCACACACATAAAATCATGTATTTGACATTTTCACTAAACTCTGATAGGAAGTGTCAATCAAACTAGACACAAATCAATCTTGTTCCCTTTTTTCTGAAGACTTTATGTCACTGTTCACATCTGTTTTTAAAGGTAAAATCATTTTGAGCCCAAATCTGATATCCACATTGTTGAATCATGGTTGGGAAATATTAAAATAGGGTAGACAGATGGCCAAATCCAAGTATGACGGAGAGATTTGGAGAGGTTCTGATCAAAATTCAGTTAAGGACCTTCAAATTAGTCTCCTGGCACTTGGGAAATCTTCTAAAATCACTTCATATATATTTTTCCCCTTAACTCTCTATCTTTCTAAAGACCATCTCAATATTGGGTCAGGATTATGCATATTAAGGGATCTGTAAAAGCCATGCTAATTTAAGTGGCAAGCACTGTGCATTACAAATGACCCACACCAGTAAAGCCTCTAAATCTATGCATGTGTGACTCATCAACTTCCAGAAAACCAGGTCAGGAAATGCTCAGTTTATAAATTAAGTCTCTGAAATGTAACAATAGCCCTTTAGTTAGAATACTTAGTGGTATCATAGGACAGCAACACATCTTAGAGCTCAAGTCTTTCCCTTAACTTGCATGTAAAACCTTTCTGAGACAGTCACTGTTGTCCTTTTATGGATCATCAGAGAATGCTCTACCTCCCACCGTTGGTTTATTACATATTATTCTGTTATCATGCCAGTTGTATATTCCTTCTTTGATTAATGCTATCAAAATAAACATTCATTAACTGGTGAAGATAAGAATACATTCTGAACTCTAATCTGACAGTGAGGGTCTTTGGCAATGGGACCCCAAAGCATCTTTACAGTTTCATTCATTAAATATTTAACTGGCAGATATTGCATGCCAACCAGTTGCTACAAGTTGCTTAGAATCCAGTGGAGAAGACAGATGAGTACTCAAGCGAATACAATACAATGTCAGCACAAACAGATAGAAGATGTAATTGAAAACAGTGTTAAAAGAACCCAGAGGAGGGAGCCTAATGAAAGCTAGGGCTTTACGGAGAGAGTTTAAGATGAAATGTCAGCCAAACCGAATCTTGAAGGAAGATTAAAAGATAAAGGGGTAATTGGCATATATTCCACCCAAAGAGAAGAACATGGTCAGAGGAAAACATACCAAGCACATTATCTACTTTGGAAATCACAATTAATTCAGAAGCGTTATCATATAGATTACAATGCCTACTAGTGTGTCAAACAGTGGAACTTAACCTAAAACAATAATAAGAAATTGTTATCTCAACAATCTGTAGATCAGAAATTTGGGAGCAGCCTAGATGGTCGGTTTTGATTCGATCTTCTCCTGATGTTGCTGACAAGATATTGTCCAGGATTGTTGTCATCTAAAAGCCTGAATAGGGCTGGAGAATCTGCTTGCAAAATGGATTACTTATGTGGCTAATAACAAGAGAGCCTTAGCTCCTCACTTGATGGACTCTCCAGAGAGGAGAGGCACAATATGGCAGTTGAATTTCCCAAAAGTAAGTGACCCAAGAGAGCAAGGAAGAAGCTATATCATTGTGAGTTACTCTCAGAAGTCACACATTATCATTTCAACACAATCCTTTCAGTTATAAAGCTCAGACCCACTCAATGTGATAGGGGAAAGCAAAAGGCACAAATGCCAGAAGCTGGGCCATCTTGGAGGATAACTGCCACTCTAGGAAAGGTAACTATTTAAATAAGTGAGTGGTTCTCAGTGTAAAATAAAAATATTATTTAACATGACTATAAATTATTTTTCCATTCCAAACTATTAAGTTTCTTTTACTATTCCATGCACTCTTTTTTGAACTATTATTTTTTCTATTTCTCTCAACTGAAAGTCCTTCTACTTTTTCTTCTTCTTCCCTATTTCCATTCTCCAAATCCTTCTTATATTCCCTTGTCTAATCTAGGAAATAGGGACATAGCACTAAACAAAAAGAAAATCCCTTTACATAGGAATCTTATACTCTAGCAATACAGAGGAAATTAAATCATAGATTTATGTAATAATTGTTAGAAATACATACTATGACAAAAAACAAAGCAAAATTATGGGAAATAATTGGGTAGTGATGTGCTTAGATAGAGTTGACAGAGTAGATACCTTTGAGGATTTAAGTTCTGAGAAAAGTCCAAATGAACTTAGGGACAGGAAAAATGTTTAGAAAAAAAAATAACAACAAAACAAACAAAACCCGGTGTTGAATACACCTATTGTTACCTAACAAACCAGCTCCACACTTAATGCACTTACATTTTAAACAATCCTTTTTTGCTCACAGGTCTATAATTTGGGCAGAGCTTGCTACCATGGCTTATCTGTGTCTTGCCAGTCTCAGACAAGCACCTTGATGGGGGCTGGAAAAATCCATTTCCAAGACGGTTTAGTCACATGGTTGGCAAGCTGGTGATGGTTGCCAGTTGAGTTTTTCAGTTGGGAGTCTTAGTTCCTTTTTACATGAGTCTATCAGTGGGACTAATTAGGCTTCCTCACAGAATGTTGGTTAGGTTTCAAATTCAAGAATTTAAAGAGACGAGAAATATAAGCATCCAGTCTTTCAAAATCCATGCCCCAAATCTGGCAGTGTCATTTCCACTACATTCTTTTGGTCAGTCAGAGGCTACCCAGACTCCAGGCAACTTGATATTTAATCTACTACAATTTTTTGTATCTTGCTATTTATCATTTCTTATCAAAAGTGGTTCCCAAACTAAACTGTAAATTTCTTGAACGTAAGCACTGTCATATGTTCTCCTTAACAGAACACTGAAATAGCTTAGAAATAATGTAATGAACACTTGTCTATGTGAATATAAGAATGTTATAAGGTTCAAAGAGATACAGGATCAAACACAACTATATTGAGATGAACATTCTTTGGAGTATTTGTTCGTATTGGCTTACTTCAGCTCCACCATATGAACAAATATGGGAGCATAGCATCTGACAAACAATTCATCAGTTAAAAAGAGGACAGTTCAGGAGGAGAAACAACGGTTGAAGAAACACAGGAGGGAGGTCAAAAAAGACAAATTTTAGAAGTGTTATTACTTGTTTAGAGAGTGCCTTTTTTAGGTTCTGTTGGACAAATTAAAATAGGTACATTGAAAAGGGAAATTTCAGTTGTATAGTTGCAAAATAACTCTGCCAAGTCTGCTTTTATTTTTACATTAAGCAAAAGATTTATAAGCCATATGTTTTGTCAAAATAGCACTGTATCTGGAGTCTTAAAGTAAATGACTTATAAGGCTATTTTAGCTTCAAAGGTCTGATCATGAGATTTGGGTTCAAGTTCTGGCTATACCACTTAATTTCTTTGAGGAGTTGGGAAAAGGTGCTCACAATCTGTGGTCTACAATTTTTTATCTGTAAGGCCAAAATTATTAATAGTGTTACCTTAGGGAGTGGTGTGATCGATTGGTAAAAGAATTAATACACTCTGTTCTTTCAGATTCATCTTCACCAGCAAATCCACTGTAGGCTAATTGGCTGAGGATGAAATTAAATACACCAATTAAATACAAACCTCCTTCGATGGCAGTTGTTGGCAACTTTTTTGCCCAAGGTATTTCAGTCTGGAAATTCTACCCCAAGATTCAGTGTTCTCCAAAGATTGACCCAACCCTTCCCATGCAACCCCATCTTCTATATTCTCAAATTAAATGCTCCATTTAATTAAGGATGCATCCTGTACATATGGGACAATGCCCCTTTTTTAATTGAAAATCTTCTACCAGATAATTTAATTCTTAATTATAGGCAGTTGAAAAATTTAGGCTAAAAAAGTCCACAGAGAGCATTGTCATATCTTCCATTGTTTTATACATTGACATAAACAAACAAAACCCAAAATAACAATAAACAAACAAAAACAAAATAGAAGCTCAGAGATACTGAGTTGCTCAAGGCCAGAAGTTTAAAATTTAAATCTAATTTTTAGGAGCAGTGCTTTTTCTATTCTATTATGCTGTCAATTCATATTTTCTGTTAGGGTTCTATGTAAATACTTCCAAACAGCATAAAAAAGTAAAGTAAACTAAAATTAAATTAAATTAAATTAAGAAGGTACATTATCTAATTCCTACTTGACCTTTTAGCTTGGACTGAACCTGTGACAAAATTATGGTGACGATGCTTCAGCTTCAAACATAGATACATTTATGACAACACCTACTACTTTACCATCTCTCTTCAAACTGACCTCAGCCAAATAGTTGGCTGTCCTTTATTTATAATCCAGTATGAATATGAGCTATTGGAATGTGACATTGGGAAGAAAATATTTGTCCCACGGTAAAGTAGTTCCTTTGAGAAGGTGAACAAAAGTATATTCTAAGTGGACCTTTTCCTAAAAAATCTAAAGGCACACCACTGTGGTGGACATATGTTTGGTCTTCCCTCCACAATCAGCGTCACAAAATAAAAAACTAATTCATTTTGAATAAATCTCTGTTCTAAGCTGTGTACTAAAATTTTACGTAGTCAGTCTTAGAGAATATGCCTGATACACATAAGCCTCCTGAGTGGGCAGATAAGGTAGAGAGGAAAAGAGAGACTTATGGGAATTTTATTTCTGAAAAGTGATCTTACAGATACTAAACAAACAACACATAAAGCTGTAGGACCTACTAAACTCACCCAAAGCTATCATGCTCTCTCAAACTTGTTCCCGCTTGAGGCTCTCATTTCATCAAGGCACATTTATAGGCAAAATCATATACTGCTTGAGTTTAAAAATAAATTCTCAATCATGTTAATGTTAATGAAGAGTCAGGGATATGTTTTATAATAGCTCACTTTCCCCTGTGGACAAGTGACCTCACTGATGCTCAAATTTCCAATTTCAATTATTGCATTTATGTATTATTTTTAATCACATTTTAACACACTTCTTCTGCCTTCCATCCCTGAACATTTGCCATTTTGAAAGTCTCTCTTAGAAAAAAATAGTAAATACAGTATCAGACCTAGAAGTTATGATTAATCATTAAACATGATTCAATCATTCTTTGTTGTTATTTTGTTGTTGTTTAACAGGTAAAGATATTAAGGTCTGGAGAAACTACATGGACATGCAAAGATACAGCCAAGGTAGAACCAGAAGCCAGGCCTGTGCTCCAGTTTTCAAGATGAACTGGAACTACTCACGGCTTATCACCCAATATAGTTCAGCTGACTTGTGCCCTTCCAGTCCACTCCTACTCTAATTGGATTCTAGTCCATCTTTTTAATCAATATTCAATATTTATTACCCCATGCTTGACCGTGCGTGACATCACACCAGTGAGCTAACAGGCATGATCCCTATTCCCAAGACTACTAGGATTTTGCTATGTGCTCTATGAAAATTAAAGAGCAGATTCCACGGTTTCCTGAGACACATTCCTGCAGCTACCCCCATTCACCTTGTTCTTGCTGTTTCTCCATCACCAGAAGGCCCACCTATTGCCTCACCTGGCTCAGACACTTACTCAACCTCTCTTTCTGTCATTTATACAACCCTCCCTCGATGGCAGTTGTTGGCAGCTTCTTTTGCTCAAGGTATTTCAGTCTGGAAAGAATTAAAAGCATGGAAGAGTGCCTTGAGCAACAGTGGCTGCTGTTAAGTGCTTTGGCAGTTTGTCAAGATTTAGCCACCTGCCTGGAAGAAGTTTTATTCACCAGCAAATGCCACCCCCTCTGTCACCTCTCTGCTTCCCTCCTCCAAAATTCAAACACTCATAAACACTGAATCATTTCTGTATTTATTCATTATGATCTTCATGAAAGTCAAAGACATTTGACTCAAAAACCACTATGGCAAAAAACCAGACATTTTTTAATCTCCAATTTATTTTCTTCCGGATGACTGCTTTCCAACATTCCTTCAAACTCGGTATCATCATTTGCCAGAACACCTGATGGTTATGTAAGGACAAATCCAAGTGCAAACAGACTCATCCTCCTTTCTAATTCTTCTCTATTCCCCAGTGAA
Source organism: Mustela lutreola (assembly GCF_030435805.1). NCBI lineage: Eukaryota > Metazoa > Chordata > Mammalia > Carnivora > Mustelidae > Mustela > Mustela lutreola. Next base: position 32,035,031 of record NC_081300.1, on the reverse strand, counting down.
GGTAAAAATAAATAAATAAAAATAAAAATACATTAAGGCAAAATAATTAAGCTGAATCTTAAGATCTGTTGGAAGGAAATCATTTGGACTGATGCTAAAAAATCCTCCCCTCTTTCTGAACTCCACACAATTATATTGTTTATTTTTTTAAAGCAATTTACAAAGGAGAGGTCTCTTTTTAAAGATGCAGATTCTTGAGGGCAACTATATGAAATTTCAAAGAAAAGGACAGACACAGTTTGAAGCCTAGAACTCTTGGGTTTTATTAAGAGGGAGCTAAACATTGGACCCTGGCATCTAAAGAAAGTGAAAGTAAACATTTTAGAATTGGGCCATTCTGTATCCCTGGAAAATTAATTTTTGCTGTGTGGAAACACAACATTATATGCCAGTACATCTGTACTTATAGAACTGGTTCATTAGTACAGCCACATGAGCTATACCAGCTTTTCACCAGGTCATCTACACACTTGTACTCATGGCCATGGTCTCACTGGGACTAATTTCACAGAGATGGGGAGGAGGAACAAAGAGAGGTGCAGTCTAAAAAATAAGTTTTATGGCTTGTGCAAGGAATAAAAGAAGGGAAGGGTGACATTTGAAATCAGTCCAGAAAAGCAAAGAAAACAATATTTTGCTTCCTTGAATGTTTACATTTAATGGTAATTTTTACCTTGAAATTATAAATTCCTTGAGGAAAGGGAGCATACCATATGCTCATTTTATAACTCTCAGTTAAACAGGCTGACAAGTTCCATGACCAATAATCTGGATGGTGGGTCAAATTTTTCAATAGCACATAAAAACAAAACAAAACAAACAAACAAACAAACAAACTGCAGAAGTAGAAGAAAGTAAATGGATAGAAGAATACAACTTCCTTGGACTTGAGGAGAAACCTGACCACCATGCAAAAGGTTTCATGGCCAGTTTGTATAGTAAAGACAGGTGTGTGAGTCTGAGCTTCACACTTGCCGAATGCAGGTCTGACTCTGTTTTCCTTCATGGTGGGTTATACTTGGCCCTACCCAAACTACATGCTTATAGCTCTACGTGTTCATATTTAATTAGGTAGTCTCTATCTAATGTGTCTTTGTTCATGTTCCTGCTTTCCTGAATCCTACTCATCTTGTGAAATTCAGAAAAATCTCCATATCCTTCCTCAATAATTCCATCACCTAGTTTTTCCATTCCAGTCATCCTTTACCTAATGGCTACCAATAGCCTATGCCTCCCTGATAGAAATTATGACTGCAGGAATCCACATTACTCAGGGGCTGCTGACACACAAAGAGAGATTGGCTTCCCTTACATCTTTCTTTTCCCTACCTTTCTACCCCTACCTGGGAATCCCTTCTTATTCCTGCAATGATTAAAAACATTTTGAAATATTTTTTTAAATATTTTATTTATTTATTTGACAAACAGAAATCGTAAGTAGGCAGAGAGGCAGGTAGAGAGAGAGGAAGGGAAGCAAGCTCCCCGTTGAGCAGAGAGCCCGATGCCCCAGGACCCTGAGACCATGAGCCAAGCCAATGGCAGAGCCTTAAACCACTGAGCCACCTAGGAGCCCTGAAAACATTTTGAAATATTAAAAAAAAAATTTCTTTAATTTGTCTTCCACATTCCTTACTTTTTCCCTTCCCTTCATTCAATTAGTTCTCTGATTCTATTGTTATCATGCTCAGGGTGAAAGGCTAAGATAGTCTCCAGCTGTTTCTGGTTTTGTTTTTGCTTTTGTTTTTGTTTTCTTGAAAGGTTAAATCTTTCAGAGAAGGTAGAATGTTTTCAAAGATCAAGAGATGTAAGGGTATGGTCTGAAAGAAGCACTAGGAGGAATGTGAAAAGAGACTCCTTCCCTAGAATAGGAAGTTTTTCCAAGCTTATTTGGAAGTGGGGAAAGATTCTGGAGGTCCTAGAGATTCTGGAGGTCCTAGAGATTCTGGTCCTTGAATCCACAGCATTGCTAGTTAATAGCAAGACCCCCAAATTTAAAAGGTAAGAGAGTGTGCGGGTTCTGGGCACAACATTCTCAGGCTTATTAAAAATTCCCAAGTCCCGAGCATGAATTGAGGCAACATAGAACGTGAGGACCTGAAGACATCATATACCCAGGAATAGTAGATGTCTCCAAGGTGATCTATATAAATAGATGATGGGATGTCAGCATCTCTTCAAACCTTCAACCTACACATCAGATATTAGAATCCTGTACCATACTAGGGACATTTCAAGAAAAAGTAAACTAAATTTTCCCAAACCTGGTGGAATGAGGAATCATATTTAGAAATGAAGTTGAGTTAAAGAAAAATAAGAAAAAAGATATTCTCTTATAGATCTGAGGTGGTATTCTGAAATATATCTGTCTTACCTTGCTAGATTCTAGAGTCAGTTCAGACTTGTAGGGGCTGAACTAACTGTGGTAGATGATTAGGACTAAAGTGAGGCTGGAGGGAAATAACATCCCCTAAACCAGGCCTTTCTTAGCCCAGTGGCTTCAGGGTATCCTGGTCTCAAGACTGATCTTCTCAGCAGCATTCTAGGGCCTCATTCCTTTTGAAGAAACTATCATCACCTCATCACCTGTGAAGCTCTGTGATCTTGGACAGTGCCTCAGTTTTCTCATCTGTATACAAGGGTTAAGAATTGTATTTACTGGGGCACCTGGGTGGCTCAGTGGGTTGAAGCCTCTGCCTTCGGCTCAGGTCATGATCTCAGGGTCCTGGGATCAAGCCCCACATTGGGCTCTCTGCTCAGCAGGGAGCCTGCTTCCTCCTCTGTCTCTGCCTGCCTCTCTGCCTACTTGTGATCTCTGTCTGCCAAATAAATAAATAAAATCTTTAAAAAAAAAAAAAAAAGAATTGTACTCACCATTTAGAATTATTTTGAATATTGAGTTAATGCATGCACATTATCTAAGACACCATGTGGCAAAGAGTATATAGTCAATAAATATGAGCTATTATTATTATTGTTATTATTATTATCATTATTATTATATTAGTGTGTTATCCTCTCAATTCTCTCATTTCCTTGATAAGAATGGCATGACTGGTTCTGTTTCTTCTTTGAAATGTAGATTATTCTGCATAGAGTTTGGCATTTTCTCTAGGGTTTAAGCTACAACATGAGAAAATACACTAAGGAAAGAGAAGATGGGTATGGAAGTAGAAAAGGAAAGAGCCTTTTCTTTTATATCTTCTTTGCTTTCAAATAAGCAGTTAAAAAAAATTTAAAATTCTTAAGTCTGCAATCCTTTCAAGGATATGCAAAAAAGAGAGAAAAGTCATAAGGCTATTCCTGGGGAAAGCAAGAAGAGAAACCCATCCTTTTCTTAGGGTACATAAATGAAAAACAACTTTGTAACCAGGGACTGGCAAGGCTAAACCATGTCCCCAGGGTTTAACACTCACCAGAAGTTCTCAATTTCTCAAAACTCATCACCATCATACTCTGATACTTCCCTACTGTGCCTCAGTACCTACCTCTGCACATCTCCAGGCCCTGCCCTGCTGAAGCTCTGAGTAGAAATGAAATGGGCTCTAGGGACTTAGAGCTAAGATAACTTCTTACCCACCACAGCAGGCAGAGACCCATTCTTAGAGATGCAAATTTAAATTCTGAATGCATTATCCCATAGAAACATTGCTACGCTTTGTATTTAGTTTCCACAGTGTTATTAGGACATTACTGTAGTTCAGCTACATTATGACTTAAATAGGCTTTTGTGAGTGGCTTGGGAACTAAAACACCATGTCTAAAACACAATTCTACAGGATAAATGCCTCCCAACTTCAAAAATGGACTTGTAAATCAAACTTCCTTCCAATGTATGGGAAGGAAACTATTGGTAATAGCATGTGTTATGTTTTCATTTGAATGTGTCTTATAACTTGCTATAAAATACTGAAGGATAGATTTCTCCAGAATTTCTTTATAACACTCTACCTATAAGCATCCTCTGACATAAAGGCAGATGAGCAACATAGTATTTTTTTTACATAGATATTCAATTAATATCATTTGAAACTGACTGATGAGGCTTGCCAGAGTTGGCTTTTCTAAGAGACTGCTCTAAGAATCACCTAAACAAATTTCCTTATTAACGAATTTGTTTTGATTGAAATTTATTTTTCTCAAATTGTTCTTATTTCTGATATATGAAAGGAGGCAAACACAAACAAAAAAACTGTACCATATTTGCTAGGAACTACTTGACTGAATAAAAGCAAAAGGCATGGGCAACAAGGAGCCCTGTGTGATCTGAGTACTGGCTCGTCTAAGAGATCGCTAGAATTATTTCCAAGGATATTTCATTTCCTGCTCTTTTGTAAAAGGGCAAAACTATCATGGAGGTCATTTTTGACAAACTTGTTTGTTTTTCCCTTCTCAGTGTTTATCTCCACAATTGAGACCCAACCTCCCCTCATTTCCTCTGCTCAATGCCACCTCTCCTCCTTACCCTTTCCTCCTCCTCTTTCTTTCTTTTTTTCTTTTTCCCCCCTTTGAAAACTCTAATGACTAGAATAAACCAAAATGTCAACATTTGCAATTCTGGAGCTTCATTTAAGCTATAAAAATAATAATTAAAAGGGTAAAACCTTAGAGAGATTTCTTCATTTTATATGGTTTGCCAGCAATGATACACATTCAAAAAAGCCAGTAAAAGAATTAATTAGAACCAGCCAAAGCTCAACAAGCTCTGCAAGTTAATGAAGCAGAGAGGAAAATGTCATCTTTGAGACCCAGAGCTACATTGGCTTGGATAATATCCACTCCTGCCTTACTCTCCTAACTAAACCTCTTTTAATCTCTCCTTGAGAAATCAATGCTAATGACACGGATTTACCAAGAAATGACAGCAGATAATACCACAAGAGCTGCTCCTGTTTAATGTAACTTAGTTCTGATGGGAACACTCAGAATTTCATTCTGACAGCAAGTTATTGTTTTGCATACTCCTTATGGGACTGAAAATAATGGAAGAGCTTTGTTTTATTTTATTTTGATTCCTTCCATTGTGAGTTTGTTTTTTATATTGCTCCCTCTATCCCTCTTTCCAAAGCAGCTTTTTCTTCTCTAGCCATATGATTCCCACCCCTCTATCCCTCTCCAAATTCTACAATCCAGTCTTAGTTTGTCTATCTTCCTTTGGAATGCTTCTCTTATGGCCACAGGTGTCACTGTAGCATACACAGTTTCTTCTCCAAGTCTCTCATATAAAGGGTAACTTATGTGCATACACCTACTTATTTGTGTTTCCATTTCATTTGTCTATTTGTTTGGTTGCTGTGGTCAAAACACATAGGATATCTCAAAAATATGTGTAGAATACACAATTCACATACATTTAAGAATATCATTATATTATTATCAAAAACATAAGTGTAATGTTCATACTACATAACAGTGTTGGCCTTAAGCACTTCATATTAACAGAGACATATTCCACGGGGTAATTACTGTATCTGTAAAGAACTGGGAGCCATAAAGAAGTGAATGTATCTATTTGGTCACTTACTAGATAAGTGACGTTGGGAAGGAAATCCAATCCTTCTTGAAGTTTTTTATTCTGGAAAGAGATGTGAATAATATGTATTATGCATTTCTCTGTCCATAAGAAATAGTGAGAAAATGTGAAGTGCTTGGCATATATTTGGTCCCCAATAAACCTGCTTTACTTCTTGTTCCCTTCTCTAATTTCTTCTTTTAGAGTTACCAAAATATACTGTATTTCACTTTCAAATGAGAATCCATCAGTCTTTTAAATATAGCCACTGTGGCCACACAGACTTCTTTTTTTGGCATAAATGTGGTAGAAGTGTCAAAGATCCCTCCAGTGGCAGAGATATCAGAACAAGCAATTTGTTTCCATTCTTCTTAAATTGAAGCTCCCCAAGTGAAAATGTTACTTGCATGGACAGATTAACTAGTGAAAATATAGCATTTAGTTCTATGATTTTTCTAAAGGTATTATCAGGTAAAGATTCAGGTTTTGTGGGATCTAAAGTTTACACAACTGGGAGATTTCTATCTTTTTAAAGAATTTTTTATTAACATATAATGTATTATTTGTTTCAGGGATACAGGTCTGTGACTCATCAGTCTTACACAACAGCACTCACTATACCATGTACCCTCCCCAGTGTCCATCACCCACCCACCCCATTCCTCCCACACCCCTCCATTCCAGGAACCCTCAGTATGTTTCCTGAGATTAAGAGTCTCTTATGGCTTGTCTTCATCTCTGGTTTCATCTTGTTTCATTTTTCCCTCCCTCCCCCTATGATCCTCTATATTGTTTCTCAAATTCCTCAAATCAGTGAGATCATATGATAATTGTCTTTCTCTGATTGACTTATTTTGCATAGCATAATACCTTCTAATTCCATCCACATCATTACAAAAGGCAAGATTTCATTTCATTTTTGATGGCTGCATAATATTCAGTTACACACACACACACACACACACACATCATCATCATCATCATCATCATCTTTATCCATTCCTCTGTTGATGGACGTCTAGGCTCTTCCCATTGTTTGGCTATTATGGACATTGCTGCTATAAACATTGGGGAGCACATGCCTGTTTGGATCATTATATTTATATCTTTGAGGTAAATACTCAAGAGTGCAATTGCTGGGTCATAGGGTAGCTCTATTTTCAACTTTTTGAGGAACTTCCATACTGTCTTTCAGAGTAGCTGCACCAGCTTACATTCCCACCAACAATGTAGGAAGGTTTGGGAGGGTTTCTTTTTTAACCAAAACAATACAAAACTGGATACAAGGCTATGAATGGGGCCCTGAAGCTCAAAGTTCACTTCGTTTCACAGCAAAGAACAAATCACAGGATTCCTTCCCCACCGCCATACACACACCAGATCTTACCTCCATTTAGGGGCATTAGGTAAACTCCTAAAATTTAGTGGCAATTCAGAAACTGGTGGTGGTGGGCAAGGTAGGGATGTCCTTAATGTACGGAGATAAAGTTTCCGTCACCTAGTGAAATGTGACCTAGAACTTTCTTAACATGAGCTCAGTTTGACTTTAGAAAAAGAAAGCAGAAATCTACATTTGTAAAAAACCTGAATACATGAATATATAACTGGAGATTTATGATTACACAATAATTTCAGATGTTTATATAAATTCAAAGAGGAAACACATAGAATACCACTGATGGAAAGTTCTAGAGAAATGGTGGTGTTGGTGGAATGTGACTTTAGATTGTGGGATCAGGGAGAGCAAACTTGAAGGATGAGGAGAGTCAGCTATACCAAGAGGCAGATGAAGAGAAGGCCCAGTAGAGGAAATAGGTAGCACAGTGACCAGAAGCCTGGAAAGACTGAGAAAGGCATACAAAGAAAAAGGCCAAATGATATCAAGTGAGTTTAGAAAAGTTATATCTCAGCTATTTAACAAAATGAAAACTGCACTGTTAGCATCAGAAGACAAAAATGACCTTTGTTTATTATCTGCACTCTCTAATTCTGTTAGAGTCTCTACATGGCTTGCCTTCCTATTACAAACTGAGGGAAAAAACTTGTAGTGGATTTTGAAATTTAGATGCATGACTTTATTTATAATGAATACAATGATTACCTAAAAGTCTACAAACTCTTAAACTCTAAACTAATTAGCTATCTCAATAAATATATGTAGTTTAAGTAAATTTCACTGAAAAGAGTTGTGATACCTTTCACTGTTTCTCACAAAACTGGAACTTGTGAATTATTGATGGACATCAGTGTTGCTCAATTTCTTTCTAACTTTCAGACTTTTACACCTTCCTTCATGGATTATATAGACTAAAATTCAAAATTCAAATGCCAAGTTTTCTTTAAATCTTACATGAGGCTAGGTCCCCTTCAAGCCACATTGTTTATAATTAACTTCTATCAGCCAAATTTGGAATCAAGGGTGTGACTCTTGGAACATCAACACAAGACAACAGATGAGTTACAAAGGTGAGTGCTAGCTTTAGACTGGAACAGAATTTACTATTTTTTTAGAGGGGGAGGGGAAGAGAGTAAGGGAGAGAGAGAATCTTAAGTAGGCTCTATATGCTAAGGGCAGAGCCCAACACAGTGCTCAATTTCATGACCCTGACATCATAACCTGAGCTAAAATCAAGAGTTGTATGCTTAATAAACTGACTAAGCCACCGAGGCATCCCTACATTGGAACAGATTTTAAAGAGCTCAGAGGGTAGTAGCTTAAATATGTGGCAGAGATACTTTGCTGTCTATCAAAGTCTCATTTTTCACTAGTATGTTATTGTGTTACTGCTCGTTAGCAATTATCTAGCCAAGGAGTACCTTTCCCAGTCCCATTACTCCTACTTCATGGATTGAGAAAGGGTTGATTGGTTTTTATCAATAAAATATGTATATAGGTGATATAACTTCTGAATCAAGTTAAACAGTCTATATGTTTTCTCTGCCCTTATTCATTGGCAGCAAAGGCCCACTGGATGTTGGAGTCACCTCGGAGAGTTACAAAAGAAAGAAATAAGTGTCTATTGTGTTAAGCTGCTGAATTTCTTGTACCCCTGGGGCAAATAATACATTATATGTTAATAAAAATAATTAATAAAAAAGTTTCATTTTGTCTTTGTTCTCTCAAATGAAAGAGGTGACAGAAAATCTTCTGGAGATGGCTGAAAGTGGCTCTCTCTGAAAGTTAGGTATGGAATTTATTGGGTTGATTTTAAGACACTCTTAGAAAAGTAAATTACTCCAAGTAATTCATTTAGTTTAGCCTTCCATAGAAGGACAAGGGAGTACATAAATAGAACAAGGAAGTTATAAGAAAATCTTGCTCTTCTTGAGAACATGAATTGATAGGCAGGGAAAGGGATGACTGTTAAAGGGTTTCTGATATGGTTGATAGTGGACCTGAAGTGAATGAAATCCCTGGGGCCTGATTGTGCCCTAGAAGATACAGAAATGGAAATATAAACAATGTAAAGAAAATGTTGCATTAAACACTATATCAAAAACTAATGATTACTATATGTTGGCTAACTGAACCTAATTTTAAAAATATTAGAACTTTCAACGAGCTGCAGCCAATGCAGAACACTTGGTTGAGTTTCGTATGAGTAGGATCATCTTCTCTGCAAAGCCATGGCAACCTGACTGGAATATCTGCATTGGTGCAGAATAAGCTGGTGGACAGCATGCAAGCAATTTTTAACAGCAACACCACATCACAGCAATAAATTCTGGCGATAGTGGACCAATCAGATTCTAGCTCTTTTCCAATTATAAAGTGAAAACCATACACAGCCTCTTCTCAGGACTGTGTGTCCCCCTTGGGTGTTGTTGATAGTCAATAGGGAGACACTAGACTTTCTGCCAATAAGGTGGTTGGGAATTGACCCATTCATATATTTCTTTTATAAATAAAATGCGGGGAGAATCTTTAAGATTTTATCTATTTGGAGATTTTTCAATGCATAATATTCCTAATATTTCTATAACTTCTTATAATTTAAAAAGGATTTTCATAGGCTTTCTTTTATTTGACCTTCTTGTCAACTCAATAAGGTAGATATTATCATTTCAATTTTATTGATAAGGAAACTATGGTTCTTTGAGATAAAGTAACTTACTCAAGATTACACTAAATTAAGAGGTGAAGGCACAATTCACATCCTGGATTTTAACTAACCTGTAATCTTAAACTTTCTCCTCAAAACTATGATGTAACCAACTATAATCCAGGTAAACAATGTATCAAAATTTATCCTTAAGTCTCTTTAGAACTGCCTTATACCTGTTTCTGTGAATCCTTTTCTCCACTATTTCTCTGATTTCTAGCATAGAAGAGACTACAGCATCTTTATGCCATTTTCCTCCTCTATTTATTTGTTTCCAAAAATATGGCTAGTATCTAACTGCATTGATTTAAGAATTTTACTTAAGGTGAAAAATATCTTCTACATGTGCTCACACACCTCCATATACACATCACAAAGATAATTATCTTAGTACAAAATAAGCTCATTTTTTGAATTCTAGATTGATAAATGATTGGTAATTTTGGACCCTTGAATAAACTGAAAATAAACAATGACTACTTCTGTCCAGCTTCTATTATAATAGATTCAGACACAGTTCATGGAGCTTAGCATGGTGGCAGATGAGATACAAAGCAGAAACTTTTTTTCTTTTTTTTTAACTCGCAGGGTTTCTTTTATCCTTACATGGAGAAAACAAATATGCACAGGAATTTTGTACCATTCGATCTTGAAAAAAATCACAATACTTGGCAATATTCAAGTTTGCTCCTTCAGTGGTTTAGCCACCATTCTGAAATCTGAAATTTTCCTCTCAGGGATTACTTTCTAATTCCTTCACAAATTAAATAGCGAAATGGGATGTATTTTTCCCATGTGATATGGGTGACCCATCCTCTGGGTGAGGGAACCAGTACATATACAGAAAAGATGGATTTCTTCTATGCCTAAGGGGTGATGGGGATATTTTTTTTCCTTACTAAAATTAAAAAAAAAAAAAGTTTTATTCCATATCAGCATCAGAGAATGGTCCCCATGCAGCAATTTCCTCAAATAGTGACCCTGTGGGAAATGATGGTCATGAAACTAATTTACGAAAGCATGAGATAAATATTAAAATAGAAACACTGAAGGCTTTAGCCTCCTGCAGGTTCTAAGAAAGTTGGAGTAAATATTTACCTTGACTTTTCTGCCATGGAATTACTTTGTGAATCTTACCATGAAGAAGATGACTTTTTTCCAGTTATTCTCAATAGCATTTCTCTCAGGGTGATCGCTGCCTTTTCTTTTTCACACTCTAATGTTATATTGAAAATGCTATAAGCGTGCTCACATACTGTTGTGAATTCAAAAGGGTACTTATGCCAAGAAACAATAGACATTCTCTTTCCCTATGGCTTCCACTACCTTTAGTTGGAAAGCTGATAAATTGGTCCTTTACAAAGATTTCCATATGAAAAAAATTAAAATGTGGGGATTTTTGTGATGGGGTTGGGAAGAAGACTTGGTTTTATAAAATGAATCTTTTCATTTGATTCTATAGGACAACAACCCCATCAACTGCAAGTGAAAAGTCCAAGTTTGTCAGAATGCTTTGTCTATGTGTATAAGTTGACGGACACCCAGGTTAATGTACTTTTTTACACTGAGTAGAGAGACTATCTTGAAGTTAGGGCCAGCAGTGTACTGTCTCTGGAAATTTGCTTCACCTGTTCATATGCTCATCACGGACATCTCTGCTCTGAAATCCAAAGGATTATGGGTCTACTGTGTTATTTGTTTTTATGAGTAGTATTTTGTCTGTGGTGTGTGTGTGTGTGTGAGTGTTTATTTACCTACCTACTGGTCTTTACACTTTCTTCATCTTACTCAATGTTTCCTCCAGTTGTGTCTCCTATGGAAATGAGTTATTGACGCATTGAAAAGAAATGGTCACTTTCTAACCAGATGAAGTATGTATTAATGCTACTTTAATATTTAAGCTAGTCAGGGGCACCTGGATATCTCAGTTGTTTAAGTGTCAGACTCTTGGTTACTTCTCAGGTCATGATTTCATGGGTCTTGGGATCACATGCCATGTTGAGCTCCACATTCAATGGGGAATCTACTTGAGATTCTCTCCCTCTGCCCCTCCCCCTGCTTATGCTTGCTCGCTCTCGGTCTCCCAATAAAATAAATAAATAAATCTTTTAAATTTATTTAAGCTAGTCAGTTAATAGGGTATAACATATCCAAATATGTATCTCTTTTCTGCAGAGAGAAGAGAAACTTCCTCCAGAAGAAGTTAACTCTTCAGATAACCCTTCTTCAACCCTCCATCCTCTTTATCTATAGCTTCTTATCTATAGGCACATACTGTCAGCACTGAAATGAATAATAACTGAACAGACAAGTTTCGTGACACAAATGGCCTTACTTTTTGCCTAATAACCCACTCACAGCTTTAAGCAAAGCACCATGACATTTAACTGAATGGCTCCACAAAAACTGTTTTGAGAAAATTTTTCAATGTTTTTGTATTTAGTAAATCTGATAGATTTATTTTTATTGTCTTCTTTCAAGCATTTGACACTATTGACAACTCCTTTTCTCTTGATGGGTATTTCTGCCCTTGACATCTTTGTCTTCAAACTGTTATTTTCTTTCCTTCTGTCTCTCTGGCTTCTGCTTCTCAGTTTCTTCCATTTTCCTTATTCATTTGCCTCTAGTTTGTATGTTACATCCTTCAGGACTTTTTCCTCTCCTCTTCTTACTCTAAGTCTTTTTCCTAGATAACCCCAACTCTGCTCCCATTGAGTCAATCATTATCTTTATTGCTACCTAAATATCTCTTCTGAAAGTCAATCATGTATATATTCAACTTCCAACTAAATCTAGCCATTTAAATATTCCATGACACTTTAAACTCAACTTGGGCTTAATGGAAAGTACTATATTCTCCTCTTCCTTTGTTCCCCATATGCTTGGACTGAATGTTTGAGTCCTGCCAACATTCATTTATTGAAACCCTATTTCCCAAGGTGATGATATTAGGATGTGGTGCCTTTAGGAGGTGATTAAGATGAGATAAGGTCATGAGGGTGGAGTCCTGGTGAATAGGATTAGTATCCTTTTAAGAATCTAAAACAGTTAGTTTCCCCAGTCTCTGCTCTCCATAATGTGAGAATATAATGAGAAGCTGGCAGTCTACAATCTGTAAGAGGGTCCTCACTGGAACTTGACCATACTCTAGCACCCTGATCTTGAATTTTCAGCCTCCAGAACTGTAAGAAATAAATTTCTGTTGTTTCTAAGCTAACTAGTCTGTGGTACTTTGTTACAGCATTCCAACCAGACCAAGACACTATTCCAGTGAATGGCCCTTTATCCATCCACGTGTCCCAGAAAAAAAAAACCCTGATGACTTTTTTATCCCCATTCCCTATCAATCATACAATCTTGTTTCTCATACCTCTTTAAAGCTCTACCATATATCTCTCTCTATATTTACTATCAAAACTTTAATTCAGATCTCCATTGTTATTCACCTAGATTGCCATATGATCCCCTTTCTTTTTATATTCCATAATATGACTTTATAACAAACTCCATAAAGAGACAACTCAAATTTGATTAGGTCAAACTCTCCCCAAACCTACTACTAGCATGCATACTAGCCCTATGATCCAATTTTCTCTTTGCTTTTAACCTCACGACCTCATTCAATTCTTGCATGCAAACTGGCCTGCATGAATTACCACAGACACAATATGCTTCTCCTCACTTCTAGGCCTTTTGATTTTTTTGTCTTTGGAAACTTGGGTTACCTTTCTATCCCCCTACCCTACATTTTTTGACTATTCATCTTTAAGATCTCACTTACATAGCACTTCCTCTGGTTAGATTCTTCTGATTCCTTCAGATAAATGTCCCTGGGTAGGATTACACTAACTTTGTGTTGACAAAGTTTATTTGGCTATTTTCTAAACTGAGATGCAAGTTCTACAGAGAAGGCCCTCGTGCCCAGCAGAAAACAGGACATAAAATAGGTATTGAAACAACCTGTATAAATGAATACATAATATGTTTATAATTTCATTGAGTATTTATAATATCCTTTTTGTATAGGTCAGCAAAGTGAGGCTTACCATGGCTTAATTCTACACATTGTGTAAGTCTCTTATTATATTGCCCTATATCTCCTAATGTAGTATGTAGCTTATAAACAATACAAATATATCTCATTTGAAATGACAGGCTTCTATGAAGCTGCCAGTTCTGCAAATCATCACAATATATTCATGTACATATGTCTGAAGTTGAGGATTAATTTGGTAACAAACTGATAATTACTATAATCTACAATATCATCCTTAGTCTTCCTATCCCACCTCCATAATGTTGGTTCCACAAAACTCCCCAAATACCTGTGTTACTACTAGAAGATCTACATACAGGTGCAATTTTCCAGGTGATTCCAAAGAAAATAGATGACCTCTGCTTTCCCAGGATTGTTTTCTTCTTAATCATTGAAAGATAGGCTGTCTACACATACCTATGGTTTGTTCATTTCATAGTTTTGCAGATGGAGCACTCAACCACCTTTATCTTCTGTACTTAGATGTAATCAGGATTATTATTAAAGGATGGTTACTAGTAGAGTAGGCGCTGTTTCAAAGAAATCATTTCAGTGAGTACCAGTATTCTCTTAATATCTACACCTTCTTTCTTCTGTATTAATCAGTTTAACTGTTATCACAGAATTTTCACACTAGGAAGAATTTCAGAGATCACATATTTTAATTATTTTTTTCCTCTTAGTTTTTTTTTTATATTAATAGTAAATAAACCAAAGCTTCAGAATATAAATTGCACACCTGTTAGTGCTTGAATCCAGGTTTAGAATACTCATTAGTAAGACCAAAAGTTTTATGTGGACTTCTACGACACCGTATCAGATTGAATGTTCTGAGTAACATTCAATAGATTTACTGTTTACATCTTCCTTCTTCTTAAAATAAACTTTTCTCTTAACTTCTATTGATTATGCTTTCTGATTTTTTCTCAGTCTTCCTGATTATTGCACTCTAACCTCTTTTATAGGACTCTTCCTTACTTTCAAACCAGGAAGTTGGTATTATGTATTATGCACAGCTCAGTTTCGTGTTTTTTTGTTACTCATGACTGTCTTTGGCTTATTATTCTTTCAGTGATTTTGACTTGGCAATGGAAATATAGTCCACTCAGTTACACAAAAAAGAAGCTGGAGGGTTTTCTTCTACATCTTCATTTCCTTCTTTCCTCACATCTAATACATCACTGATCCAGGTGATTATTGGTCCTGAAAAGCATATCTAAACTGGTTATCTTCTCTTTATCTCCATTACCATAACCCTATTCCAAGTCCCCAAAGTGTATATCTTAGGCTACTGAAATCTCCTGGTTGATATTGTTTCATATCCACTTTTGGCCCCTGGCCATCCATTACCAGTATAGAGGTCAGAAATAATCTTTTATTTTTTTATTAAATTTATTTATTTTTTAATAAACATATAGTATATTTTTTTAATTTTTAATTTTTTATAAACATATATTTTTATCCCCAGGGGTACAGGTAGCCAGGTTTACACACTTCACAGCACTTACCATAGCACATACGCTCCCCAAAGTCCATAACCCCACCCCCCTTCTCCCCACCCCTCTCCCCCTAGCAACCCTCAGTTTGTTTTGTGAGACTAAGAGTCACTTATGGTTTGTCTCTCTCCCAATCCCATCTTGTTTCATTTATTCTTCTCCTACTCCCTTAACCCCCCATGTTGCATCTCCACTTCCTCATATCAGGGAGATCATATGATAGTTGTCTTTCTCCAATTGACTTTTTTGCTAAGCATGATACCCTCTAGTTCCATCCATGTCATCGCAAATGGCAAGATTTCATTTCTTTTGATGACTGTATAGTATTCCATTGTGTATATATACCACATCTTCTTGATCCATTCATCTGTTGATGGACATCTAGGTTCTTTCCATAGTTTGGCTATTGTGGACATTGCTACTATAAACATTTGGGTGCACGTGCCCCTTCAGATCACTACGTTTGTATCTTTAGGGTAAATACCCAGTAGTGCAATTTCTGGGTCATAGGGTAGTTCTATTTTCAACATTTTGAGGAACCTCCATGCTGTTTTCGAGAGTGGTTGCACCAGCTTGCATTCTCACCAACAGTGTAGGAGAGTTCCCCTCTCTCCACATCCTCGCCAGCATCTGTCATTTCCTGACTTGTTGATTTTAGCCATTCTGACTGGTATGAGGTGGTATCTCATTGTGGTTTTGATTTGCATTTCCCTGATACCAAGTGATGTGGAACACTTTTTCATGTGTCTGTTGGCCATCTGGATGTCTTCTTTGCAGTAATGTCTGTTCATGTCCTCTGCCCATTTTTTGATTAGATTAATTGTTCTTTGGGTGTTGAGTTTGCTAAGCTCTTTATATATTTTGGATACTAGCCCTTTATCTGATATGTCGTTTGCAAATATTTTCTCCCATTCTGTCAGTTGTCTTTTGGTTTTGTTAACTGTTTCCTTTGCTGTGCAAAAGCTTTTGATCTTGATGAAATCCCAATAGTTCACTTTTCCTTGCTTCTGTTGTCTTTGGCGATGTTCCTAGGAAGAAGTTGCTGCGGTTGAGGCCGAAGAGGTCGCTGCCTGTGATCTCAAGAATTTTGATGGATTCCTTTCTCACATTGAGGTCCTTTATCCATTTTGAGTCTATTTTCGTGTATGGTGTAAGAAAATAGTCCAATTTCATTTTTCTGCCTGTGGCTGTCCAATTTTCCCAGCACCATTTGTTTAAGAGGCTGTCTTTTTTCCATTGGACATTCCTTCCTGCTTTTTCAAAAATTAAGAAATAATCTTTTAAACACCAGCTTCCTTCACATGCATAAATGATATGCACTGCCCCCCTCAACATACCAACACATTTATATGCCACATAAACTTAAAACCCTTAAATGGCTTTTCATCATCACCATAATATAAATCCAAATCCTTCATACATATTACAGTCAACTGAGTTTACTCCCCACATCTCTCTTTTGCCTCACTTAAATTTCTTCATATTTCAGCTGCTGTGTTCTTCTTTACTGTTTTAATAACACATGCTACCCTCTTCATGATTCAACTCTTTTCACATGTTGTTCCCAGTGCTTGCAACACCTGCCTTTAGCCTTATTTCTAACATCCTTTATTTCTATTTGGCAGTACAGCCGTATGGTCATTAAAAACTTGGTGTGGAATCAGGTAGGCAATATACAAATTTCAGTTTCACCATTTGATAACTATACAACCACAACTACAAATTATTACCTTTTTGTTCCTTAATCTCCTTACTTGAAATATGAGAATAATAATACTAACCAGTTCTTAGGGTTACTGTTAGATTTAAATGGATGAATTCACAGAAAGTGCTCAGAAGAATGTTTGATACTCATAAACACCCAATAAAAATAGACATTAATATCATCACATTCAGCATCATCATATATCACCCTTTTGAGCATCATCATCCTCATCATCCAGATATAAAAATTTACATTAGAAACCTTTCTTGACCTCTAAACTAAATCAGGCTTTCCTCTTTGTATCTCTGTTTCACAACTCTTATCACAGTTGATGAAAGGAAAGGCATATTTCTCCCTTATCAGCTTATATCCTCTATGAAGTCAATAATCATGCCTTAGCACATTTAAAGCGTTTACTGAATACTCAATAAATACATGTTAAATGAATGAATAAATAAATGTCACAATATCTAAACACTAATAGTAACATAAATTGTCAAACCAATGCTTTATATATGTCTATATCTCTAATGCTGTAAAACATTCTGGTCAATATACTTCAAGAAAGTTCAAACAAGGTTAAGTGTCAAAGATCAAATGGAGAATCACTGATTATATGAGAACTAATGATCTTAAAAAAGCATTTATACTCATCATTCATCAAATTATAAAAGTAACAGAAGAAAAAGATCTGAAAATTTCAATCAAGCCAAAGTATTAGAATGAAAAAAAAGCACTCCTATGCACTAAATCTTGAAACAAAAATTATAGTAGGTGATGGAACTACTACTCTTCAGGGCCTAGTAAGCATATGAAACTCAGTCCAAGAAGTAATATATGATAAATACACAGATTTAGGAAATTTTCAGGTTTATCTCTGTATGGTAAGCATCCGTGGGTACATGAGAGAAAAGATGAATATTTAGAAAGATAGTCCCATTATAAAGAACAAGCTCACACTCTCACAAATCATGCTGGGATGGTCTAACAGTGTTCATCAAAATTTTCTCATTGGATACATAACTCAATTTTTAAATTGAAATATGCACTCCCAATGTATGTATATTTATGTATTTACACACTCTTAGTGTGTAAATATTATACACATTATAGAACAGATTCTTCCAAAATGGAGTGAAAAAAAAGAATTTTTAATTTTTAATACTTTTTTTTAATCCCCTAAGCTATTGGGCTTTGCATGTCACATTTTATAGACTCCTGGAAAGGGACAGTGGAGCATTAGACTGGAATGTGCCCTGACATGATCCAGAATGACTTTTTTTTTTTTTTTTTACCATTATCATCGCCACTTCTCAACAGAATCTTTTCCAAAGATGTTAATTCCTTCATTTCTTTCTTAGCTCTTTTCCCACTTCCTACATGTCTCTGATGAAAAAAGCCATTTAAAATTGAGAGCTGTGGTACGTTTTATTCAATATCAGGAATTTATTAAAAAGTATCAAACCTGTACTTTCTTCAAATTAAGATACTCCTAGTGGTTCATTTCCAGTGATAGGTAATCCCCATCTCAAATCACTTTGCTAGGAACATTGGTATTGGATAAATACATTTGCAGGGAGTAGTTAGCTTCAAACTCCACTCTCATCAAGCATTGTCCCACCACAAAATATGATCAAAGATTAAGGACTCTGGGGACTCATGGGCTCTGAACTCATCAGCCTCGAATCCTACTATAAATTATCCAAATGAGGCACTTGGCAAGATTCTTAACTTATTGTGCTATTCAGAACACCTCCATTTCAATTAGAGGTAACCATGATACATGACAGCAGAGAACAAAACTAATAATTTTCACCGATGTCAGGAAAGGTTATAGGACTTGAGGGAATTACAGCAAGTGTTTCAAGAAATGCACGTTCACGGCAGCGTTCCTTGTTCATGTGTCTGCTTCTTGAATAAGAAGCTTTATTTTAGTTTTCTGGTTCCTATCAGATGGGTTCAAAGAATAACCATACATCGGGACGCCTGGGTGGCTCAGTTGGTTGGGCAGCTGCCTTCGGCTCAGGTCATGATCCCAGCGTCCTGGGATCGAGTCCCACATCGAGCTCCTTGCTCCGCAGGGAGCCTGCTTCTCCCTCTGACTCTGCCTTCCACTCTGTCTGCCTATGCTCGCTCTCGCTCGCTGTCTCTCTGACAAATAAATAAATAAAATCTTAAAAAAAAAAAAAAAGATTAAAAAAAAAAAAAAGAATAACCATACATTAAAGTCTTGTTGGCAGGGAACACTGGTATGCTAGGACTAGAAAAGTAAATACTGAACCCTCAAATTCTGAATTCTTCAGGAGACCAAATGCATCTTCAATTTTAATCCTGACTCTGGGTAAACAATATGTAGGCAAAGGAAGCAGCTAACTACAATGTAAACATCAGAAAAAGTAAAAAAGACTCAAGGGTCACAAATATCTACTCCTCCTGGACAAGCAAAACTCTTGAAAACTGCACTTGTTATATCATAGCATTTTAGCTGGGTGTATCTGAGCAGTATGCCATATCAGCTAACATAATGATTTCCTAGCTTTTAAGATTTTCCTGAACACTAGCTTCCATGAATTTTTGAGATTTTCCTAAACAGAATTGGATCAATTCCTTTCTAAAAGCAAACTCGTATTTGAGAAACTAGGCAGGCCACATTTCAAAAGAAAGCAGTTTGATTCATTAATTTTGGCATAAAAATGAAAATCACAAAAACCTGTTTTCTTATTCTAATTTGATTAATTACCAACTTTATGACTTGGGCCTCCTTTTTCTTGACTCTAATTTAAAAACATTACATTCTCTATTCTTCCCTCCAAATAGTGAATATTGTAAGAATTTGTCCATTTTTTAATTAATTCAGTAAATATGTAGTCAGTACCTACTATCTAAAGAACATCTTATTAGCCAGCAAGGAAGAAAAGAAAAATGAAAAAGACATGCTTCCTTACTGCAAAGAGCTTTTGTATGGTCTAATATAAGAAATATTATAACAAATAAACAAAGTCCAGTATCCCTGGATATGCCATGATAAGAAAGACACTTCATCTCTGCTGTATTTCTCCCCAAAATCCATAGCTTGACCCTAACCATAAGAAAAGTATCAGACAAACCAAAGTTGAAAGACATCCTATAAAATATCTGATGAGTTCTCCTCAAATTGTCAAGGTCATAGGAACCAAGGAAAGATTGAGAAACTGTCACAGACCAGAGGAGACTAAAGAGATATGATGAATAAATGCAATGTTGTATTCTGGATTGGATGCTGGAACAGAATATTTTTAAAAAGACAACAATGGGGAAAAAAAAACCTAGTAAAATCAAATAAAGTCTGGAGTTTAATATACCAATAATGTTTTTCTAGTTTTAACAAAATACCATGGTAATAACAAATATTGACATTAGGGGAAACAATATATGAAAGTTATATAGGAATTTTCTGGTACTTCTCTTGTAACTCTTCTAGAAATGTAAAATTATCACCAAATAAAAAGTTTACAAACAAGATGGGATTGGGAGGGAGACAAACCATAAGTGACTCTTAATCTCACAAAACAAACTGAGGGTTGCTGGAGGGAAAGGGTTTGGGAGAAGGGGGTGGGATTATGGACATTGGGGAGGGTATGTGCTTTGGTGAGTGCTGTGAAGTGTGTAAACCTGGCGATTCACAGACCTGTACCCCTGGGGATAAAAATATATGTTTACAAAAAATTTAAAAAATATAAATAAAAATAACAAAATAGCTGTAATATAATATGCAAGGTATGACAAATTTCACAATTTTCATAAGAACAAATTTCTTTCCAACTCTGGAAGTGAGAGATATATTTCTGAGTAAATGGAAGAAGAATGCTTTTATAGATTCTGCAACATCTATTTTGGAAATTTACCCCAATCCTAACCCAACCCCCTCTACAAACTCAAACTAACTCAGGGATCAATTCGGAGTGTCCATCCTTAGACATTATAGGAAAATGTTTTTGTAGAATGAAAGACAGACTCTGTGTTCCTCTAAGTACAACTGGTATACTGAGAAAGTCGGGAGAGTGCTGTGGGAGCATACACTGTACAGACAGTAAGGGGGTACTCCTTCTCCAATTTTTTTTAATAATTTAAAATTGATATATTTTTTAAAGATTTATTAATTTAGTTGAGGAAGAAAGAGCTAGAGAGTATGCGGGGGGAGGCAGAGGGAGAGAATCTCAAACAAATTCCCCACCTAATGTGAAGCTCCACGCAGGGCTCCATCTCACCACCCATGAGATCATGACCTCAGCTGAAATCACAAGTTGTGTGCTCAACAAATGGAGCCACCCAGGTGCCCCCAAAACTGATTATATATGTGTGTATATATATACACACACATTATATATATATGTGTGTGTATATATGTATACACACACATATATATAATCATCACTATCTACAAGCAATTTTAAACAATATCTGTGATAAAGAGTTTCTCATGTTTCAGGTGGACCACTTTCACCACCAGCCTCCCACCTGTGATATTCCCCCACCAGGCAGTTACATCTCTATAATAAAGAGACTGTCGCCATTTTGTGAAGTTTGCCTGCTGACAGTTATTATGCTTCACCTTCGCTTTTCCCCTTATGTGTCACATTTGGAAAAGCTGATGTAGAAATCTAGGCACTTGCTTCTTTGGCACAGGTGGGAAGTTAAAATGATGCAATCCTCTGCACATTCATATAAACCCTCATCCCAGCTACTTTTTCTAAACAACATAAAAACCTTAAACCAATTATTTTTCTCTCTCTCAATTTTCAGATCTTCCTGAAAGCCAACTTGTTCTCCCCTGAAAGCCTCATTACATGGGAAATAAAACTTTTCATACTTTCTTGGGGTGTGTTTGTGTGTGTGTGTGTGTGTGTGCGCGCATGCTGTGTCATCAGTCCTGACAGTGAGGCACATTTTGTGTATATAAAGTGGCCACACAGGTGCCTGGGTGGCTCAATTGTTACACATCTGCTTTTGGCTCAGGCTATGATCCCGGTTCTGGGTAGAGTCCCTCATCATGCTCCTTGCTCAGCAGGGGGTCTGCTTCTCCCTCTGACCCTTACCCCATTTGTGATCGATCTCTCTCTCTGTCTCAAATAAATAAATAAATAAGATCTTTAAATAAATAAATATATATATATATATATATATGTATATATATATATATATATATATATATATATTCTGTGCCTTGAAAGTTTGTTTGATTTTTTTCTTGTACATATAAATAAGTGAAACACATTTTGATAGGATATAAAGAAGGTAATTATTTGTTTCATATTTTCATTTTAGCTATGAAAAAAATTTAATTTTCTACCATGTGACTTAGAAGAATATATTACACAAAATAGCACTTAATGATATAACTTTTTAAAAAGATTTTATTTATTTATTTGAGAGAGAGAGCGTTAGCAGGGGGAGAGACAGAGGGAGAGGGAGACACAGACTCCCCTGCTACGTAGGGAGACTGAGGTAGGGCTCAATGTCAAGACCCTGGGATCATGACCTGAGCCAAAGGCAGATGCTTAAACGACTAAACCACCGCACTGTCCCAATGATACCCCTTTTATGAAGTTTAGCATCTTAGTTTTATGAGTATTAGAAGGTCAGACATTTTGCTTTGTAATTCTCTTCAACCCTTCATAATACCCTCATCTACTGCCATGGGACAGGTCAAGGTAGCTTTCATTATGTGTTTGGCAGAGAAGATGGAAGTAGTCAATTAGCCTCTTTTCCAGATTATTACCACTTGAGTAGCAAAAACATTAGATCTGAGGACTTGGATTCCTATTTGTATTCCTACAGAAAAGATAATAATAGTGCCATTTTATTGACTGAAGTTGCTTCAATTGTCATTTTATTGTCACTTGGACAAGTTTAAGCCACAGACTGAGATGTTACTAGTTACCGGCTTTGAACTGCTAGTACAAGATGATATATCCATAGGTTCTGGGAGTAGGAAAAAGAGATAGCTATGTAAATCTATTCTAAAACAGATTTAATATCAATAAGATAAGTGTCCTATCTATCTTAAGGTATCATAGAATTTAAGACACACCATCAACTTATTAATAATTCTTCAAGAAATAGAGAAACATCAACACATAAAACAAATATATCAATTTTAAGACACTGCCTGTGTTCAGACTACTTGTGATTTCAAAATATCTCTGAACAAGTTTTTCATGTTATATGGGCTCCACAACCTTATCTAGGAGGTAATACCACATATTACCAGTTAGTAACAATTAAACTTAAATTTTTATTTTTACAAAGCCCACTCCATTTCTTTTCCTACAAATATTGGCCACATTTGATTTCTCTGAAACTTACTAGATTTGTAAGACAAAATGCAGTTTTGTAACTGATGGTTTTGACCTTGGTGAAGGCCTTGTGTTAGACTTCGCAAAACTACCTAGACTCCAGAGCCAGCATTATTAAACCTCACATTCACAGCACAGATGAGCAAAAATAAATAAATAAGTGAAGGCCTGAGGCAGCCACAGGGCAGGGATGGGGGTTGGGAGAAGGCATAAGTTGATGGCATGCTTTTCTGAGTCTGGGCTACATTCAAACTCTGCTTAGTTCTGCTCACTGCCACATGCCACTGTGCTTTCCCGTCCCCCGCTCACACAACTATTGCAAATGGTATCATTTTGCAACTAATTTACTCGCTTAGTTTTGGCCATTAGTCATTCCCAATATCCTCAATCTGCAGGTAATTTTCCACATTATTAGTTACCCACCTGTCTTATTAAACTGGACTTTCTGAAACCCTGTGTGCCTGCATTTTCTGCACCTTTAGATCAAGCAAATAATTGCCCGTACCTGGATGGAAGAATTTAATAGGAAGATTATAGTTGATTCCAAAAGTTAATAACTATAGCATCTGGTTTCCCTTTTTAACATTTAAATGATAAATTCAGTGTTCATGGAGAGAGAGAGAGAGAATAAGAATGAGTCAGCTCACTAGAGTCTAAAATCTTCTTAATCTTTTGTGGTCAGGTTAAATATAGGTGGGCAGAAGGTATGTTTTAATCTCTCCACTAACGTACTTCATCTGTGATCCTAAGGGACCCATCTTGATCACATTAAAAGAAAGAAGTTCTTTTCATTGATAGGAAACTCAGCTCCCTGATAAGGAAGATGGCCAAGTCTTCTGTTTTCATGCAGTGTCTCTGATGTCTTTGGTTGCTCTGAATGAGAGACTACAGCTGCTTTGAGACGTTTTCAACTCATTTTCATTCACATCTCCATAAAACCATCTGCACAGGATGCCTTTTTAAATATTGCTGGGTGAAACTCAGAACATTATTTTCTAAACCAGGTCAAGAAAATCCAGCACGAAAAACCCAAACTTTCAGCACTGAGGGCCAGGATTGCAATTTGCCATGAGTCTAAGGAGAGTGCCTCATTTGCAATTAAATTGACATTCATTTTTATCAAAAATAAATGTGCCTAGCCACAATATTTGCTTGGAGTTATAAGTTTGATTTTTAGCCTAAAAGGAGCTTCATATTTGCCCATAATGAAAACAGAAAGCCAATGTATTTCCACGAATTTTCACACATGTTTTTCCTAAACAACACAATCATCAAACTCTGAGGCTCACAGGCCCCAGTCTGGGATAGGTAAAATAGAGAAGACAGCAGTTTCGCAAACTTCATATATATGGTACTTCCAAGTCTATTTAATCACCAACTTAAATTTCAGGAGTCCTTGATTTTTCTGCACCTCCCATCTGGACCTTTTCCTCCTACCTCTTCTAAAGAAAAATGTATTCTCCTTTGATAGTGAAAGATACCTATGGAAGGGGAACTATTTAACACAGGAGAAACTATAATGATAGTACCTCTTAGTATTACAGAGTTTAAATGAACACCAGCAATCCTATCCATGGCTCAGGTAAAATATAATTATTTTCCCCAAGTATTGATTGCTTCTCTGAAATTTTTCATGTCTTATTATTTTCACTGATGATTTGGTTTTTCTCATGCTATTACCTTTGTCTCTTTACAAACTTCTATATCTACCCAGTTAGACTGTGAACAACCTATACCCAGGAGTCTATATTTGTAAATAAAGTTTTATTGGAAATCAGACATAATCATTCATTATGTATTATCTAAGGCTGCTTGTATGCTACAAAAGCAGAGGCTATATGGTCCCCATAGCCTAAAATATTTACTTCCTGGCCCCTTACAGAAAAGAAGTCTGTTAATCTTTGGTCTAGACAGTATTCTCTCAGCAACTAGTGAAACATTCTACCCCAGTCACTCAATATGTTCTACAAACTCACATTTTAAGGATACCCAGGTTCTAACACACTTCCATCCTCTACGATGTATCTGTGACCACATTAATATTAGATATTTTATTATGTGGTGAAACTGCCTCCAATTTTTAGGGAATATGTCAAAGTTTTATATCCAACCCTGCCTCAAATTGGGGGCATGGTTCCCAAAGTCAAAAGTGCCAATACCAGTATGATTTCTCAAACCATTTTCCCTGAATCAGATATCCATGTAATAAAGGGAAGGAGGGCAAAAGAACATTATCAGTGTAGCTTATAATCTTAACCTTTGATCCTAGAAGATCTTTAACCCTGTCCTCGTAAATTATTGACATTTTGTCAGAACAGTCTCCGTACATGGACATTAAAAAAAAAAAAATCAAGTCTTTCATAAAACATAGGGTCCTCTCTTCCAAACCCCACCCATAGCATGTACCTTAAAGCCTGGACATATGCTTATAGGATAGATTGACATATAATGCAGAGTCACGGCAACTGCCTTATTTATAAATATCTAGCAGCATCTTTTTTTTTTTTTTTTTGTCTGTATCTTTCCTCAGAGATATTCTAACTCCACTGGGATGGAAAGAGAGAAAGGAAACACAGATGTTTCATCGTTCAGATCCCTTTCATTCAAAGAGAGTTTCTAAACTGAATGTGGACATTTTCCCAACGAAATTCACATCACCTGTGTGAACCTCTCTAGAATAAAATTCCAAAAGTGAGATAAGCAGAGCCCTTATGGCACTAATTGCCACACCCCAGGGAAAGCAGCTGCAATGTTTCTGATGCCAAGGAAGATGTGGGGAACAGTAATTTTGAATTTTAGCCTGTGTATTTTTTTTTTTTTTTAACATCTGATTGTTAGCCTCCATTCATTGGAATCCATAAAGCATCAAAGTTTGAGTTTTCTGCCTCATAGGAGTTCATGGCTAATTTTTTTTTAATTATTAGACTTCAGCACAGCCAATATTATAACTTAACACATTTGACCTGAAGTTGTTGGGGCATCTGATTACTTGGCTGAGTGCATCTCATGAAAATCATTAGTTACAGGACATTGTTTGGATGTTACACGATGTGGTTTTGCTAATTGATGGGTATGGACATATGCCTAGAGTTTACAGAACTAAGCTGTCCCTCCCTGAGTTCATAAGCTTATGGTAAAATATGAGACCTAGGGAAAACCAGAAGTCTCCTTGATTTCTTCTCAGAGGTGCCTATGTAGAAGTCTCCCCTTCTTTAAAATAATGCCATCCTTATTTCTGACTCTTATTCCTAGAAATCTGTTCTTTTTCCAACTTCTTAAACTGAAGCAACCTGTAGCAAAGCAGCCTCTGACATCCTGCCAGCAGCCAAAACTGAGCAACTGTCAGCCAAAAACTGGGAGAAAAAGAACAGAACTTCAAATGAGAAAGCAGTTGTCTGGAGCCCCTGGGAATCCATTGGCATGGAACCAGAGGAACTAAAATCCACAGGTCTGTTTCCTGTATAAACAGGTGAAGACAGGGCTGGGAGAAGTGTGAAAATAGTTCTTCAGCCACACTTTATAATGTATGGCTCCCAAGGTGCCCTCCTACATCTGTTCTGCATTTTGGCAGGAAAGCATGCCAGGCACTGACAGTCTGCAGTATAACAGGCAGTTTATATAAGGAAAAAAGTAGTGAAATCTTGATTATTTCCTCCTTCAGAGTTAATAGGATATGTTTCTTTTGAATTCTTTCATTTCATTTTATTTTCAAATGACTTTAAATAGAAAAAGTGAATTATTACAATCCACTTTCTATTGGGTAGAGATTTTCAACTAAAAAAAAATGTGAACTTCAAAAATGAAATTAAATTTACACCTAAGGCTTTGGATTTACATATGCCCTAGTATCTATAGTCTTTTGACTATAATTTTTTGATTATATATTTGACTTTTTACTTTTTTTTTACTTTTTTTTATTATTTGACTTTTAAGACTATCTATATTCTTATAAAATACTGTAATGTGATGGGAAAATGCTTTCCACTCTCTTTCATTTATTTCATTCAAGAAAAAAGAGACAGAGAAACAGAGACAGATACAACATCCTGTACTAGAGTTGTGTGAAAGGTTATATAAAGACAGTAGTTCATGGCCTATGTTCTCTAGGATTATAGAGTTATGGAGAGGCAATTGGGAAGTTCCCACTGAAATCACTACATGGAAGATAGTCACCAAAGGAGCTACAACAATAATGTGGCTGAAAAACCATAAAAAACATCCAAAAAAACCATGAGCGAAGGCATTAGACAGTAATTTGGGGGAGGAGCAAAACATTTCAAGAATACTTTGTTTTGTTTTCCCTTCACAGAAAAAATACATGTTAATACATGCTCACTGTAGAAAAAGTGGATGATAGACATAAGCTATAAAGGGGGGAAATTCCACATTTTACCACCAGTATGTGGCATGTCTATGTGTATCTATTTTAGAATTTGTGTCTAAAATAAAAATATATATGTGCAAGAGTGAACAAACTTAACATTAAGTATTCAGAATGAGGTAGAGAGAATTACCAAAGATGATTTGTTATTACCATCTCAATCTGAATATTAAACATAAATAAAATAATAAACATAAATAAAATCAGTAGGATTTACAAGCATGTTTTTGTTCTTAGTATTATAGGACCATAATATCTATAATCCATTCATGAAGAAATAATACTACTACTAATGCCAATAATACCTAATACATTTGAATATGTTCTATGTGCCAGGTGCTTGGTTAAACACTTTCCTACATTGCTCCATTTAATCTTCATGATGATTAGACGATATAGATGCTGCTTTCTTCACACCATAGATAAGATGAAGAACCCAGGGCTCAAAGTCACTTACATTAAGGATATATGACTAATAAATGGCAAGCCTTTGTTGCTCTGTGGTTAATAACACTGTAGGATCCAAATTCTAAACTGCTAGGCTCTAAGGCCTAAAATCAATATTATTTATATTGTTTCTTATTCTTTTCCTTTCTTATTTTTTAATGTTTTGGGGTAATTTCTCTTTGCTACACTGTAAATTCCATTTGAGGGCCCTATTATATTTCTGTTCTCTTTTTCTATATTTTTATCATGCCTGAGAACAGAGTTTTTGAAGGATCGTTCCATTACTGGCAAAAAAGTATGAGGATGCGTGGGATATCTACAGAGAATTTAAGAATTTCAACTTTAACATTTAAAATACTGGATAAGCGCTATCATTTGTTAGCATTTTACTCCTACCACTATGCAGCACATAGTGTATGAGAATCTAAATTTTCTGGCAAATTCAATCAATAGAAATATTCAGAATATTTAATTCAAGGCATGGACGCAAAAGAATTTTGAAAAGAACTTGCTGTCACTGATTATATTTGTTGGTAACCTTCGGGACTTTATTTGTGTTGGCCAACATAACCCAAAACTCTGAATTCAGAGACTGAAATGAAAACATTGTCTCTCTTCTCTGAGTGTTAGTGCCTCTCGGGTATGAGGGCACTGTCTCTCTCCTTAGGTACAGTTAGGCTTCTGCCCAAAGGGGTTAGTATATAATCCTCCCCAATCTATTCTGAAACTTAGGGGAATATAGCCAAAGGAGTGAGACTATATGAGGTCAAACACCCCATTCTGCTGAAATCACATTGGTGGTCTTATTGTCTATGTGCCCAATGATCCCCAAACATACATGTGGAAGACAAGCAAATTTCCCAGATCTCTTAAGAACATATTTATTTTGGCATTATCTTGTTGCTAGTCTCTCCCTTTTTGCTACCTGCTGACATAGGAGGGCCCTTCCCTTTGACTCATTACCCTGAAAATAAAATTGCCATGGCTAAATTCCCCCATAGGTTACTCATGTCAGTGCCTTGACTACTCCACATCTAAAAACACGTCTTGCCATCCAAGAGCCTGTCACCTCCTACCTTGACGGCAGCTGCTTATGTTGGGAGCACACTATTTAGTAGTGAGATTCTGATGAATACTGGGAAGAACAGTGACAAGTCTAAGTGCTGTTTTACACCCCATTTAACCAGGGGAGACACATCTGTTTATTTTCCTTCGGTGGAAGCACAAGGCTTAGTCTTTGTGACAAGGTCATGAGTCCAGCCCTAGAATTCCTTGTGGAGAGATAACCAAACTTCTCCAGACACTCAATAACAGAATGCCAACTGAGAGTTCTTCAAATAGAGATCCAAGGACACAATTGTGTCTGGCTAAGATGGAACAGGCCCAAATACAGAACAAGCATGAACAGTCCTCTTTTGTCTGCAGGCTCACAGTCTGTCCTGCTGTTAGCCCTAAAGTTCTCAGTTGGCAGAAAGCCATGCTACTACTTCATGGGGCCAATATTTTTCAAATGCAGAGAGGTATACTACAGACTATAGGAAGCAAAATAGTACATTTCCTTTTTCCACATTTTGTTTAAATATGTGTTTCTCAAGAGTTATCTCTTTAAAAAGTGCTTGTAATTCTTCATACTCAGAGCTTAGTTATCAAATGGACCTTCATGATGCTTCACAGTAAGGTTCTGTACCTATAGGGACTCTGAAATTAAATGGCCTGAATTTGAATCTGACCTCCCCTACTTTCCAGGCTGTCATCTTTGGTAAGTCACTTCACTTTCCATGCCTTAATTTCTTCATCTGTAATGCAGTAAAAATAATAGCACTACCTCTCGGTTTAGTATGAGAATTAAACAAGAAATTATTGATGAAGAGCTCTGAACCATTCCTGGGATAAAATTAGCTTATAAATCCTAGTTTAATTTTCATTATTGATAAATTTTTGTCTATTATTTTTACCCCCACAAGTTATAGTGAGTAAATAGTGTAATCTTAATCTACTATTATTTGAAACAAAGAACAGCTTAAATTAGTCAAAAATTGTTTCAGTAGAGAAAAATAAATAAGTTCCAATTATTTTTTTCTGTTACTAACTCTATCTTATCTAGATTTTCTGTAATGTGAGACAATGTTTCTGAATTTCGAGAGGGCAGTAAGGCTTCCTAAACCAGTCAGAATTTTCTTACTTGAGAATTCCCCCATTGGTATGAAATACTACTTGATCTAATAGTACCAGTTTAAACTTTACCAACTATTTATATTAGTATGTGAATAACTAATATTTTTTGCTGACAAACTTTAAAAGAAAAGCAAAAAAGAGAATGTCCTTGGTGTTTATATTTAGAGAAAAAATGGAGTCTCCACCAATGAAAGCAAGCACACAGAAATGGGACATTATCCTATGAAAGAAAATTGCACAAATACAAAATTTTGCATGAAGTCAGTTTTTCCCTGGAAATACTTAGTAAATGCCTTATTCCAGACACTGATCAGAGTACACTGTCCTCACAAAGTTAAACCTGGTTACTGTACTTGAAACGGCTATTTTTGTCTTCCTGTTTCACCACAGGATTAGATGATGCAATAGTATCACATTCAAATGAGAGAATTCTTCAGGGTCCTTTCATCCAAGGATCTGAGGTGCTTCATAAACATTAATTAATTCTCCTAACACCTGTGTGAGGATAAAAAAGTTCTATTTTTTGTACTAGTTAGACATGCTAAAGAAATGCCACCAGCATTTAGACAGAATCCAGGCTGCAGAACAAGCGCAGTCCTTTTGTATTAAGTAAAAATGTTCTCTAATTGGGTCCATGTTAAGGAAGGTGAGGAAAGGGACAGAAATGTTAAATGTGTCACAGAAAGGAGACACAGCAAGACTCACAAACCCAAGGATCCGGCAATGGAGCTGAACCTTCTCAGGGCACCCTCAGTCAAATGTATCCTACTGAGTGACAGCATCATAGGGGAACAATATACTGAATCAAAAAGAAACTGAAAAGGATAAAATTAAAGCATATTTCAAAGCACATTATAAAACAGCTTTTCCATAACCACCAACAGCCCCTATGCTTCATGAATCCTACTTATTGCTATTGAATATAACCGGAAATGTTTTCTTTTAATTCATTTCCTCAGAAAGAAAGGATTTGGTGGTGGGGGATGGGGATGGGGGAATTCTATTGTCCTCTTTTTCTTCATCCTCCTTCTCCCCTTACCAAACTATATCATCTGGTATCTTTGTAGTTAATCTTATCTATTGGTAGTAACTGATCAGTACTTAAGAGTTTTAGTTTTCCTTTAAGACAAGCTCTCTTAAATGGAATGTTTGATTTTATAGGAAATACTAATAACTTTTTTTCAACTGTGGCAGAGGTAGTTAATTCTTCTACATAAATTGTTGTCTCTTAAATGAACAAATAGAAGTGTCGTGGTTCAGAACTACTACTTACAATTTTGCTTGAGCCAATTTCTATATTAGCAACCAGGTAGGAGTGGAAGGAGAAAAATAATTTTTCTATTCCAAGAATGAATGAATAGGCCTAGAAGGAGATAAAAACAAGTACCTACTTTTTTCTTTAAATTTGAAGAAAATGAGGAGCACCTGGTAGTTCGGTTGGTTAAGAGTCTGTCTTCAGTTTAGGTCATGATCCCAGGGTCTTGGGATGGAGTCCTACATACGGCTCTCTGTTGGAGAGCCTGCTTCTCCCTCTCCCTCTGCTTGCCACTCCCCCTGCTTGTGTCTCTCTCTCTCTGATAAAAAAATTAAATCTTAAAAAAAAAAAAAAACCAAAGAAAGGGAGAAATAATAATAGGTTCTTATTTTCATTAATTTTTAGACATATTTCTTGTTTTTATTTGAGGGAAAGTGAGAATTTTCAGAAAAGATCCAACCAAGAATAAAGACCTCTAAGTTCCAGCTCACTCTGTCAATAACTAGCTATATCTAAACTTTCTTATTTGTTCCATCTTATTTCAGATGTTTCTTACAACTTCAACAAAGGAACTATATTTTGAAGTAGTTATATAAGAATAAAGATCCTATTAATATATGTAGAAGGTAGTATTAGATGGTACAGTCATGAATCAAACCCATGACATGCATTTCCAAAAATTAGGGGTGTGTCTGGGTCAAATATAAATTTCAGTCTTCATCTTAAGGACAACAATTTATTTTAAAAAATACCTTTTAAAATCCAGTTGCTCTTATCCAGCTTTAAAAAAAATCTTAAATAAACTTTACCACTTATTAAGTACCAACTATATGTCAGGCATTTTAACTGTCACAATTACACTGCAAAATATGCAAGATAATTCAATTACATAAATTATACTGAATAAATCCAGAAAGGTTTAAGGTCTCCAAAATTACCAGAAATAAGTTGTGATGTCAGAATTCTAATCTAACTCCTTTCACAGAAGGTCCATGTTATTTACAAATATTGTGAATGACTACCACATCTATTTTCCAGATGAAATTTGGAATTGTACATTCAAGTTCTTAAAAAGGAAAATAAGAAAACAATTTATTTGACTTAAGTTAAAGTTTCCATTCACTTATAAAAAACTAGGAAGGTTTCTGCTCTTTATATAATTTCATTGATCCACTTAAAAACATGATGGACTTAACCATTGATTCAAACATTTTTTAATCTTTAAATATATTTAAAATCAACTTTTTAAATTTGTTGAGCTTTACTTTTTGGCATATGATATAGTCTATATTAATCAATGTTGTGTGGGCATCTCAAAAGAATTTATATTCTGAATTTGTTGGGTGGGACGGTCTATAAATGCTAAATTAGTGTTATCAATTGATGTTGTTTTCTTCTACATTTTTGCTGATTTTCTATATAACTGTTCAGTTGTTGATATAACATATTTATTTTGATATAAATGTAATATTACATATATATGTGTATGATGATGGGCTTTTCTATTTTTCCTTTTAATTCTATCAGTTTTAGTTTTACATATATTGCAGCTATGTTGCTTGGTGTGCACACATTCAGAATTGCTATATATTCTCTGTGGTGTATATGCAATACCATTCCAACCAGTCTTAAGAGTTAACTTCCTTCGAACTTATGCGCTCCTTGCTTACTGACCTAAGCTCCTTGGTTTGTAGCAGAACTAACCTATTTTCCTTGATTTTGAAGACCATTGGCTTTGAGGAATGAAGCACCAGACTTTCGCAGAAGATAAATCCTAAACCCATTCGAAAACAGCCACCACTGATGCCAGCAAGTCTGTTCAGGATCATGTGGACAGATGATTAACCACCTCAGCACCAATTTCTTCTAGCCCCCATAATTTTCCATTATTTCCCCTTTCAAGATGTCCAACTTTGCCTGGGCTGGGAAGATGGTCTTTGGTACATTAGTCCATGTTCTCAGGTTTCCATTGTCCTGAATAAAGCACTCTTTCTTTTCCCACTACCCTTTGTCTCTCAAGTATTGATTTTCTGGCAGCAAGCAGCCAAACCCAAGTCTGGAATCAGTTCTTTTATGGTAACATATACACGTTTAGGATGGCTATATTGTCTTCTTAGATTGACCCATTTATCATCATATAATGTTTATCTCTTTCTCTGGTAAATTTATTTGCTTTGAAGTCTACTTTTTGTTTTTTGTTTTTGTTTTTGTTTTGTTTTGTTTTGTTTTTGAAGATTTTATTTATATTTATTTGACAGGGAGAAAGATCACAAATAGGCAGAGAGTCAGGCAGAGAGAGAGGGGTAAGCAGACTTCCTGCTGAGCAGAAAGCTCAATGCGGGGTTTGGTCCCAGGACCCTGGGATCATGACCTGAACTGAAGGCAGAGGCTTAAGTCACTGAGCCACCCAGTCACCCTGAAGTCTACTTTATCTAATGATAATAAAGGCACTTTTGCTTTCTTTTGATTGTTTGCATAATAAATCTTTTTCCATTCTTTCACTTTCAATCTGGATAAATTCCTATATTTGAAGTGAGTTTCCTCTAAATCATATATAATCAAGTCTTTTCTATTAATCCATTCTGTCAGTCTTTGTCTTTTAATTCGTGTATTTAGACCATTTGCATTTAATGTGATTATTGGTATTTGGGGGCTTAATTTTGCCATTTTCTTTTGTTTTATTTTCTGTTATTTTTTTTCCTTCTTCAGTTTCTTTTTTTTTTTTTTTTATGTTTTATTTTTCCTGCTTCCAGTGGGTAACTTGAATAATCTTTAGAAAAAAAAATTTGAACAAAATGTAGAAATGTATAGGTTTATGTTTCTTGTGAATATGGGAAGTTTCAGCCATTATTTTTCCTATGCATTTCTCAGACCCACTCTCTTCTCATTTTATGAAATTCTGATAACATGAATGTTATATATTTTATAGTAATTCCACATCACCATGAGACTCAATCTATGTTTTTATTCAATTTATTTACTTTCTCTTATTCAGACAGGTAATTTATTTTATTTTCTACTTCTTTTATTCTTTCTTTTCTTTCTGTAACCTCCATTCTCCTGTTGAGATCATACACTGAGTTTTTTTATTTCAACTATTATATTTTTTCAGTTCAAAATTTCTGTTAGGCTCTTTTATAGATCTTCTATTTCTTTGCTGAGGCTTTCTCACTTAAGTATTTCTATCATGACCACTTTAAAATCTCTTTCTGATATGCTAACATCTCTGTTCTTGTTGTAATCTATTTATTTTTAAAAATTCTTCTTCAGTTTGAGGCCTTCTTTGGTTTTTTTATAATGAGCAAAGACTTTTTGTTGAAATTTGGACATTTTTTGAATACTATCCAAAGACTCTGGTTTTAGGTGATTATCTCTGACACTGCTCTCACTGAAGTATGGGGGCACTGGCTCACTGCTGACAGATGAAGCAGAAGTAAAGTTTTTTCCCTTGGCCTCTGATGAATAATTGATGATTTGACTCTAGTAGGGTCCCTTTTTAAGTTCATACCTGGCAGAATTGCTGATGTGTATGATTGCTCGCTAGACTCACTAGACTCTATATTCATCTCATGTGGTTGTACTGAAACAACAGAGGATCATATTCTAATCTAACTTCCATGTTTTGTGGCAGTCTGAATCAACAAATTATGTGAAAAATGGTATCTCCTACATGCACTAGTAACAGGCTCTTCATAGCCCTCCATTTCCTTTAACAATCTATTTATGGAATTACATATTTCCTCAGATGATATATGTTATCCTCCTTTCCCACACTGCTGTCTGTGCTCGTTTTCAAGTTATTTCATCTGAATGGAGAAGAGCAGGAAGATGGACACTCAGAAAAGCAAGTACCAGAAATAACAACCTGCTCATTTTTCTGTTTGGCACAAACCTTACCTTTCTGGACTAAGGACAAAGAGTTTGTGAAATATTTTCCTTCATATATTCTTATTGGTAGACATAGACACTTTATTTCACAAACATATTGCAGGGAGCCCCTATTATTCTTAATCTAGTTTTCCAATCTTTAGCAATTCTTACAGTGTATGTCCTTAGCTGTGATGCAAACTTTTACAACAAAAACATTAATTTGACTATAGCTGACACAAAATGTCACATTCATTTCTGGTGTACAACATAGTAATTCAACTTTCTATATTATGCTATGCTCTCCACAAATGTAGCTACTACCTGTCATCATACAATGCTATTACTGTATCATTGACTATATTCTCTATGCTGTGGCTATTATTCCTTTATTCCCTTTTACTTGTTCATTTCATAACTAGAAGCCTGTATCTTCCCACTCCTCTTCGCCCATTTTGCCCATCCTCACTCCCTACCCCTCTGACAACCATAAGTTTGTTCTCTGTACTTATAGGTCTGATTCTGCTTTCTATGTATACATTTGGTTTTTTGGTTTTGTTTTGTTTTTAGACTCCACATATGGATGAAAATATATGGTGTTTTTCTTCCTCATCTGACTTAATTCACTTAGCAAAACACCCTCTATGTCCATCCGTGTTATTGCAGATGGTACAATCTCATCCTTTTTGTGGCTGCATAATATTCCTCTCTCTCTTTCTCTCTCTCTCTCTCTCTCTGTATCACATCTTCTTTATCCACTTGTATACCATAAACTTTATATTTTCTCCCTAATTGGCTTTCACAGATTTTTGTTTTGTTTTGTTTTAGGGAATTTAAGAGCAGCTGCACCAAACACAATTAACCAAATGCCATTTCTAATTGAAATAATTGGTGATGCAATAAAATGTCATGGGATCCTATAAGGAAAGAGTCACTTAAATGCCTTTATAATTAGTAATGAAAGGTCTCATACCTAGAACAAGGGCAGAGGTAGTTAAATATCCAGTGAAGTCAACTGGTTGTTCAGAAGAACTTTCTAATAAAGAGAAATGCCACATCATCTTTAACAGAGTAAATATGAAAAAGGAGTATGCAAAATGAACATGCTTTGACATAGGGATTAAATCCCAGGAACATGAAAAGGAGTCAGAATGTTACCTAAGAACCTCAGTCATGTATATGATTAATGCCTAAACCCAAGCAAGCCTTAAAATCCTCAATAAGGGATTGAAAAAAAAAAAAAGAACACTTTTTTCTCTTTAATTAAAACAGAACACTTTTAAGAAAGTGGATGAAATTATGACTATAATGTACTGAGACTGACAAGAGTTTGACAAGTTCATATAAAAGTAAATAAAACAATTAGAGATATTAGGACAAAATGACATAAAATAAATTTTTATTTTTGTTTGAAAATTTGGATATTAAAGGAAACATGATTAAATTTTATTAAATTATACATAGGGCTTATATAATTATATAGTTTTGTTTATCACTGACATAAATATTAAATGCAAAGTTTGCATTTAAACACATATTTATATAAATACAAATAAATATATCACTTCCATATCTATATAATAATAAGCCTAGTTCTTTCCTTTAGAGATGTCATCTAGAGGATACATAAGTTAATTCATTTATTCATTCTAAAAATAAGTGTTGCATATCTACTGACTAGGTTCTGAAAATATAAGGATAAATAGAACATTCCCTGACCTTATAAAGCTTACTAGCAATAAAATAAATGACCAGACTAAGAATCAAATATTATTTCAGGGTGTGAGACTTGTTATGATAAAAATAGAATAAAACGGACAGAGAGAAATGGAGAAACTGTTTAAATATTATGTGATGCAGGGTCTCCCTGATAATCAGCTAATAGTTAAGCAAAGATTTGAATAAAATATAGTAAGAACAGGAGAGATAAAGAACAAAGAATGTGGAGGCCCAAAGTTAGGAATATGCTTATAGTTGGATGGGTAAGGACATTTTGGCTGGATAGGAATGAAAGAAGGAGAAAGTAGTAGAAAACATTAGCTAGGCCATAGTGGCTGCAGTGAGGATTTTGGATTTTATTCTATAGTGATGGGAAACCACTGGAGGTTATCAACAAGGAAGTGGCATGCCAATTATATTTTTTAAAGGGTACCTCTGACTGAGGCATGAAAAAAAAGGAGTGAAGGAGGAAACTGATTACAAATAAGGAGACCAAATATTATCGAATTCTAAAGAATACTGTTAAGATATTAAGCAACAGTGGTGGAAGTAGAGGTAAAAAGATGTCAGTGGAATTAACAAGATATAGCTTAAAGTATTTGTTGATATTTAGAAGTGTTCTTCAAGAGAAAAAAGAGTTAAGGATATCCTTAATATTTTTGGCCTGCACACTCAAGAAAAATTAATTCTAAAATGTTTGAATCAATGATAAATTACATCATGAATGGCTATTAGGTAAACCAGTGAATAGCCAACATTTAATTGTTACAGTAGGTGAAGAAAATAAAAACATACTAAAGAAAGTAATAAAGAAAGAAAGAAAAGCAAACTCTGCTGTGTAATAACCATCAATTTCCAATTTGTGAGGATATTAACATATACTGAGTGAGTCTCACTCATGGTGATGAATGTTAAGTATGGTAGATAATTTTAGATATGTTGGGTAGATATAGAATAATTTAATTAGAATTTTTTTAATTTTTTATTTTTTATAAACATATATTTTTATCCCCAGGGGTAGTAAAATTGACAGATTACCTTTTTTATATATGACAACTTCCCTTTTTCAATGAATTGATATATATATATATATATATTAATGTTTTGCATTTGGTGATTTATTAGGACAGTGTTTCTCTTCAAAAATAAAAAAGCATCTCTAGTATGTATGGACAGGATAGTTATATAGGCTCAAACTCAAATACGTATATATATATGTCTATGTACATAGCCTCATGTACATGTACATGTATATAAATACTGTAGTGTCTGTGGCCTATTTTATGTAGGTTAAAGTGTTGTGCCAGAAGGGTAATATCATGAGTTTGGAAATATAGTGTGAGTCATTTAACCTTCTTATGTACTTGAACACTAGTCTATAGACCTTATATCTACCAGTCATCACAAAAATATGTTATTTCTAAAAAACCTATCTACAATGAGAAGGCATGGTTGATTTTGGTTAAGCCTTCTCTTCGGAACTCCTGAAAGGGGACTTCTTGGATTTCATTGATAGTGGAATAATCATGGTATTTAAAGGCAGCATTTTAAAAGCCAATGGTTTTTAATAGCCTTTGGAGTAAAAAAATATATATAATTTGTCAATTCTGGAATCAATTTCTTATTCTCCATTTCCTATTTTAAATAAGTAGTGAGATTTGTTGTCTTCCTTAATTAGCTCACAAACTAAAGTGCACTTCTCAGATTGTGTCATGTAAGTGCAAACATTTTTGCTTATATAATTTTTACAAATGAACTGAATTTATGTTCTCTTAAATACAGGGTGGGGGTGTCCTAATTAAGACACTAAGTTTAGGGCGCCTGAGTGTCTCAGTCATTAAACATCTGCCTTTGGCTCAGGTCATGAACCCAGGGTCCCTGCATAGAGTCCCACATCAGGCTCCCTGCTTGGCGGGAAGCCCGCTTCTACCTCTTCCACTCCCCCTGCTTGTGTTCCCTCTCTCATTGTGTCTTTTTCTGTCAAATAAATAAATAAAATCTTAAAAAAAAAAAAAAAAGACAGTGTGTAAACCTGGTGATTCACAGACCTGTACCCCTGGGGATAAAAATATATGTTTATAAAAAAAAAAAAAAAAGACAGTAAGTTTATTTAAAATATTTGAGAGCAGAAGTAGCATGCTTCCTCTATTAAATGATAAGAAAATGTTAGATACCTTTATATAATGGTTGAACTGGAAAGGAACTTATCTCAGAATTTAAACTGGATTTTCTAGACCACATATTACAAATGCACAGTAAATACCCAGCTGGGTTTTATAACTTCTTTTTCTTCCCAGATGTTGAAACTAAGGCCCTATGAGGTTAATTGAATTGTTTAAGTTTACATAATAATTCAGTGGCCAAGTAAGATTATGTAAAATTCAGGTCTTTTGAGTCCAACTAAAGTGATCTTTTAAATGTATGTCTCAAATTAATAAACAAGCAAATAAATCCCAAAGATTCCTTTCCAACAAACATCTTACGATTTTATCTATTAAAAACAACAAAAATATGAGCAAGAAGAATAGGTACAGATACCTATGGGAAAGGTACAGATTTTAATCAGCTTTTGGAGAGATTTAGGTAATTATCTTTATAAAGGCAAGGGAATAGATTAACAGGATAGTCATTCCCTTTGAAGTTTGTGTTCCCTGACTATGTTTTTCCATGTTTCTGCTCTATATGGTTGATTAATGCATCTGATATTATATTGAGACCTTCTGGAAATAAAAGACAGTGCCTATATAACTTATTAGTAACAATTGGTAACTACAAACTGTTTTTGCCAGGACCTGTTGGATGCAGTGTAAACGATGAGAGCTAACTCAAAGACTTGATTGTGACCTTCAAAGGACTTTCATTATTGTTGAGATATAAGATGTGACAAAGAAAGGATAGCTTTAAAAAAAAATCAATTAAAAGGAAGAACATGTGCAATGACTAGATTATGCTGTAGGTATATTTAGTGGCAAGCTATTTCAGAATACGGGTTGATTTATCAGAGTAGATCAAGTTAGATGTGTATTCACAAACTCATTTTAGTTACCTTTTGAAACAAGAGCAGGTAGATTTTGTACTGACAGAAAGTGAGGAAGTAGTGGTTCAGTAGAAGGAGGGTGGTAGCATTGGAAATCATCAGAATGACTATGACATGTGCAGGAAACAAAAGCAAACTACCTATTGATTTTACTTAAGGATACATGTTGGAGAGCAAATGAGATTTTTACACAGGCATCATATGATTTCAAGAAGCTAAAGTCCACTCAAACTTGTTCAACAAAATGGGGATTTCCTGAAAGAGAAGAGGATATTCTTATAGAAACTAAGAAGAAAAATTTATACTGATGGTCACTGGACAACTTTGAAAGTAGAGAGAAATTTCATGTGACATTGATCATGGTCTCAAGGATGTCATTGAAGGTATTGATGAATGTGATGATGATGGTGATGATAATGTTGGTCATGATAAATATTTATTGGAAGTTTTCATTTATGGCTCTTCTAAAAGTATTTGCATTTTATTTACTTAAATTTTAAGAACAGTCTTCTGAAATATATTTTCCCCATTTTGTAGAGAAAAGCAAAATTTGGGAAGGTTAAAATGTCAAATTCCAGAGTTCTGATCTTAATTACCATTCTATTCTGTATTTGTAGTCATCTATCTCAAACAACTACACACATGGGACTGCATTTCTTTATATTTTATAAAAATACAAAATACAAAATACAAAAGAAATCCAATGAGTTAAAAGCCAGCCAAAAGATAGAGTGACCTTCCATGAATTTTCTCACCTAAGCAGTATCAGAGTACTTAGACTTTCTTTGTGACAGGCCCTGTCCATTCTTTTCCATTCTCTATACAACAATCACTGTCTCACCAACTGCATTTCATCTCTCTTAATTGAACCTTTACAATTGGGTTTTGCCTTTTTTCCTCCATATTGAGAAATTCTGCCTTTTATTTGTGGAGTGTTTATAACATTTAATGTAATTAATTACTCTGGTTGGATTGAAGTCTGTTGTTATCTGTTTGTTTTCTGTTTGTTGGCTTTGTTTGTTCACTCTTGCCCCTTGAGATTATTTGAATAACTTTTTAGAATTTCATGTAACTGCAACTACTGCTTTTTCAGCTCTCCTGTCTTCATTACATTTTTAGTGCTTGTTCTATAGATAAAATATGCATCCTTAACATTTCACAGACTATTCAGTTAGTCTTTTATTACTTTATTTAAAATATAGAAACTTTCATCCATATAGATCTATTTAATACCCATCTGGTATTGTATATACTATTTTTTTGTCATATGTATTATTTCCATATCACCATAAACAGCACAATATTTTCTCTTCAATTTCTGCAATTTATAGAAATTAACATCCTCTTATATTTGCATATTCCTATATATACATTTATAAATGTATAAAAATTCTTATTTTGTCCTGAAGATCCACGTTCCCCCCAGTATCATTTTCAGTCACACTAAGGTAAGGAATTTATTTATTTATTTATTTATTTATTTATTTATTTATGTGCATTTCTTCTGGGTCAGTCTGCTGTTACCAAATTCTGTTTTCTTTTACCCTGAAAACACCTTCATTTTGCTTCAATACTATATCTTTGACTATAGAATTCATGGTTAACCATATCTCCTTCAGAACTTCAAAATTAATGTTTTACTATATTTCTGGTATCCCTAATTTCAGATGAGAAATCTATAGTCATTTTATTTCTTGTTCCTTGTATGTAGTAATGTCATTTTCTTCCCAGGTTATCTCAATATTTTATGTTTTTCATAGGTTTTCAACCATTTGACTATGTTGTGCCTAGGCATGGCTTTGTTATTTATCTGGTTTGGATATCGCTGACCTTTTGAAATCTATAAATGTATGCCTATTACAAAAGCTGCAGTTTTCAGCAAATATTTCTTCAAATATTTTTTGTGCCCTATTTCCCTTTCCTTTGTTTCTCCAACTATAGCTTAAATTATGTGAGATATTTTTATAATGTCTTATAAGAACCTCAGGATCTTATTCATTTGTTTTCAGCCTTTCTTCACTACTTTTCTTTAGTTTTGGTATAAATAGGTAGATATAGATAGATATAGATATAGATATAGATATAGATGTATCTTTTTTTAACTTCAGAGTCACTGACTCCTTTCTCATTTCCATTGTGTTATTGGGCATATCTAAGTGATTTTTTACTTTCATATTTTTTCTTTCAAAAATTATATTTTTATCCAACATATTTTTTCTATTTCCTTTATCACAAATGTATTTTCCTTTATCTTATTTAGCATTTTTATCATAGCTCCTTCCTATCTAATAATTATATCATCCCCTCACAATTGCCTTCTGTTGATTGTCTTTGCCCTTGAGAATGAATCATATTTTTCTATTCCTTATGTTTTGATAATTTTAGATTATATTATGTATATAATGACTATTGAATCATAAAGACTCTATGTTCTGTTCTAATTTTTCTTTTTCTGTTGTTGATCTAATCTTTCAAAACACATTATTTAAACCATTTTTTCAAATGATTAACTTCATTAGCTAAAATAGCAATCAATATCTGCCTTACCTAGAGTGGGCAACTCAAATATCAGTAAAATTCTTTTTATTAGCTGTAAGTTTCTTTGAATATACTTAGCTTGCTCATATATATAGGGATTAGCCAGATATTTGGACAGAGATTATTCACAGAATTTGGGAGCTCTGCTTTTGTTCTTTTAAGATTTTCCCCAACCCTAATGTTCTGATATCTATGTTAACTCTGGCCCTGAACTGGTCCCCTGTTTCTTCAGATCCTAAAGACAGCAGATTTTCTGTGGGAATGCTGGCCACCCTAGGCCATACTACTCCATGTCTGAGGTCTGCCCTCACACTAAAGCTGAGATAGTGAAAAACTCATCCCATGCTGTCCTCTTCTTCTAACTTTAGATTATCACCAAAATTAGTCTGTTTCTGTTCATTTTCCAGAGTCTTCAGTTAATTCTTTTTATATGTTATTTGGTTTATAGTTGTCATCTGTGGTCTATTAAAAGCTGACACCACCAAACTGAAAACAGAACTCTATTTCTTTTATATTTAAATCACGTCTTCTGATCTATTCTAGCAAAGTAAGTGTATTTCCTCAGGGGCAGAAAAATAAAACAAAATAAACTTGCTTTGTAAATATTCTTTAAAATCTAT
Organism: Mustela lutreola; assembly: GCF_030435805.1. Taxonomy (NCBI): domain Eukaryota; kingdom Metazoa; phylum Chordata; class Mammalia; order Carnivora; family Mustelidae; genus Mustela; species Mustela lutreola. Next base: position 31,991,808 of record NC_081300.1, on the reverse strand, counting down.
TACTTATCCTTGGAATTTGGGTTTTAAAGCTCAACAGACAGAAATTAACTTTCTTGGTCATTTATTTGTGTGATGTTCTGTGGTGGCCTGTCTTTTCTTACAGTCATGGATAATAACATTTGTTTTAAAAGGTGGAAGTATTGGGAGAGAAAACGGTATATGAAACGAAATTATTGACATTGAAAACCATACCCATTAAAATGTATCAAGATATTTCTACTACACAAGTGAATATGTGATGAGATTAGAATTCAATGGTGGTTATGGAAATGTAATGAATGGAAAAATATATTAAGCAAAACAACAGAATAGAATTTTTCATAAAAATGTGTTGATAAAGAAGGAGAGGATTTCACAAATAACTCTAAGGATTTGCTTCCAGGCAATGTAAAATAAAGTTAATATTCACAATGATTGAAGCTTCTGGGAGATACTCAAGACATTGAAGGAAAAATAATTTAGATATTTTCTAACAGTGATTTTGACCTGCTAGGACATAGAGATAGACATAACTTATGGGCAGATGAAATAAATATCTAGGGTAGAGCCTTTTGCCTGTGGATCTTAAAAGTGACTAAGCTGAAAAAATGCACACTATTTTTACCACCATAAGCTTATTAGAGGACAAAAATTTAAAGTAAGAGTAAAGAAACAAAAGCAAAAGATTGAATGGTAAGGTGTAGACTGCTGACTTGTGGGTTAGGATAGTCTCTATCTTGTATACCTGCCTCTATAACCAGTTATGCATGCTTATTCAAACTGCTGTCTTCATTTCTCTGAGCTGTAGTTTCCTTATCTGAAAAATGATAATGTTGAGACATTTACTTAAAAGAGGGCTGGGGGACAGAGAAGCTAATATTTATTGAACAATGTTACTCACTACTTTTTTTATACAGTTAAAAAAAAAATGGCCTGGGTATTTCTTTTATTTTACCCTTAAAACAAAATACCTTTTGAAGAAAGGTATTGTTCATTCCATCTTATAAAAGAAAATATTGATACTGATAACCTAAGTGACTGGTTAGGTTACCAACTAATAAGGAAATGAGTCCCATAAGGGTTTCATGTATGCTGAGTCCCATAAGGGCTTCATGTTTCCTAAGTGCTTTCTTCCATGTAGCATTGCCTGTCCTCTATTTAAAGCATAGTCAGTTAGAATGAAATCACAGATACTAAAAAGGAAAGATGAAAAGATGAAAGAAAAGCTCAGATTTGCAAGCAGAGATTCATCTAATCTCTGTGGGATTGGAATCACCTCAATTTAATATGATCCACAATCTCCTGTATTTCTAATTCATTAAAATATTAAATAATAAGGGTTTAACATTCACACCTTTCCCAAATGCATATATTACCATTTGGCATTAGTCTGTATTTTCTTTTTCAGTCAATTTTTGGTTGAAGTGATTTTTGAAAAAAAAATCCTTTAGACTAATTTGCCAGCAAACTTTCATAAAATGCTATATCAAATGATGAATTAAAAATCAAATACATTTCATATAGTTTCTCTTTTTCATCAGTTCACTTTGTGACCCTTCATCTAATACAATTTATGCATCATGTATTCAGTCTCCCCTTTGCTTATAACAACATTATTTTCTGCTTTCCCTTCCAAACCTTCTATTTCTTAGCTGCATTTTGTTAAATTAAATTGGATAATAACTTCTTAATTTGCCAGTTCTCATGCTTGAAGTTCTTTTGCAATTATTTTTTTAAAGAAATTTCTAAAAATTCTTTCATCCCAATAGAAGCTGATTTGCAAAACTGATTCCACTAAATGCATCCAAACAAGTTGATGGCCCTTCTCATTGTGGGGTTTCAGTACACAAGAAATATATATTTTTAAATATATGGATCCTAAGTTGAGCCTTTTGAGATCCAAAGTTGAGCCTTTTAATAGCACCTTTGTCCTTTTTCTTTTCTTTCTCTCTCTCTTACTTCTTCCCTTCCTCCTACCCTCCCTCCCTCACTTCTTCCTTTTTTTCTCCTCCTTCTTCTTTCTTCTCCCTCCTCCTCCTTCTTCTTCCTCTTCTTGTAAACTAACAAGCAGATGTCTTTAATATGGTCCTTGTCCCACTTATTCTCTGAATTAGATAATTCTCAAGAAGATAATAAAGACGCTTGCTCTGATGTTGAGGCCTGATAAGTACCCCTAACGATTTCTAAATTTGAAGCCACAGCTGTTTTATCAGAAATATCTCCAGAAGTTATTATTTTCTCTACTGTCTATCCCTTCACACTGTGCTCCATTGCCCACCTGCTCCCAACTCTTCGTTTTAATGCATTTTTCCTCTTTCAATCTCCTCTGAATTCCCTCTGCGCAGACCTTCATATGGATGGCTTTCCTGGATTTGCTTTGTTCCTTCCTTTGCCTATCTTCATTTGAGCCAGGGGATGAGTGATTCTGTAATGCAGACATGATTCAACAGATGTGCACACACATGTAAGGTATAGATGCATGAGACTGAGTTTAATGGTGGGGATGGGATTGTGTTGTGGTCAATAATTTCAGGCTCCAGGTGTCTGGAATAAGGAATCAGAGCAGAAACCTCTCTCTGGAGAAATAAAGGAATGTCTGATCAGGGGAACACAAGAAAATGAAAGCAAGAGAGGAAATGGAAGAAGGACAGCTGGGCAGAAAGATTCATATTAAGATGTTTATTTTTTCATCACTTTGAAAGGTCACATGGTGGGGAATAAAGAAGGATAGAACAACCGATTAGAAAGAGACAACAGGTAGATATTTACTCCCTTGTGTAATTGCAGTTTCTCAGTTTGCTTGCTGGTTGTTGTCATTTTCATTTTGAGAAACTGTAAATTCTCAGAGTATTAAAAGCACTACTACTATTTGAATGCAAATAGAAAGTACTTTTCAATTTCAAGTCTGTTTAAAGAAAATAATCTGAATTTTTTCATATCTGGATCCTTGTACTTTTTATTAGTGGTAACGTTTAGACATGAATATGTTCAATCTCTTTAAACTAGTTCTAAGACTTATGGAAATTCTGCATTTGAAAGACAATTTCCTGACATGGAAAAAAAATCAGGTAAAGCAAGTCTAACTGATCTAATAATCATTTAAAGTGGTATTTAATGCTAAATCCATTAACGGTAAATAAATTCAGTATATATCCAAATACATATCTGTGTGTGTGTGTGTGTGTGTGTGTGTGTGTATAGACAGAGAGATAGAAATCTTACTCTATGTGGAGATTATATATTTACAATGCTAAATTTTACTTTTAAAATGCAGTATACAAGAATTATTTGATGAAAAAATGATTTTATCTCCTTGGAGAGCTTAGCAAATTAAAAAGTTTAACTTCAAATAAAATTCAAACAGAAGCAACTATGATCTGTTTTCATCCTGTCTGAATGTGATCCCAAATCATCAACAGATGTAGCTTTTTCATTTCTTATAACTTTCAAATAGCAAAAAGAAATAAAGTTACCTTTCATTCATGAGTTATCATTTTTCCTCTCTATATTTTGACAAATAACATGACAGAAAAACGATTAAGTTTCTCATTTCACAATGTGACTTCTGTGTTATTTATTGTCAAAATAAAAGTCACTTTGTGAATCAAAGTTTTTAATCTTTTTTTGCCCCCTCAATCTCAAAAAAATGGTTTGTCAGGAAACTGGTTTTGGTAAATCTCCCCCCCACACACACACCCCTAATGACAGGTAAGTCCTTTTAAATGACTCATTGCTAATTAGTTCAGAGCAACATTCCAAAAGAATATTTTATTTTTGGAACCTCATTTTATTGATTTTCTGCTCCAGTAGCGTGACTAATGCACATCACAGTTAGAGCTCTGCAAACTGTTTGCAGCAAAACCCCAAACCAGGTGATAATCACCTGATATTTATCTGGTTTCTTTACTATGTTATCAACCAAATCATCAGGCTCAATTCCTGAAAAGGTTCTTGGCTTTTACAGGAATTCTTGATAATACTGGGCATTCTTCTGTGTCAAGATCATTTCTCTTGCAAATTCCCAAATTCAATCTCAAAATGAAATGAGATGCTATGGTTTTGGCTGTTCTTTGCTTTTTATTTTTGGTTCACTGATGCTTGAAAGTCAAAATAAAACTGAAGTACAGGCCCTTGGGAGCCCAAATGAGTAATTTAAATGAATATCAATGAATCCAACATGCTGAGTTTTAGTAGCACAGACATTGCCAGAACCACAAAGTGTCCAGAACTTACTCAGGATGGCAACTGGTTTTAAAGATCAAGGTGGAGAATAGCAAATTGCTTTTCCTATAACAAGCTGTGTCTATAGGATTCTTTCTCTCTATGACTTTATTTCAAGCTTCCCGTTTATGATCATATCTACTGAATAGCTCAGTCAAAATCATTCACTTTCCAGGACAACTGCTTACCTTGCCACACAGAAAGAGAAATAATGTTTAAATTTATCAGAAAAATTAACTTGTGATGTTTCTTCCTTCATATTTATTCTAAGTAAGAAAATCAGTAAGCACTCATATGCCTTTTATTCAACTTGCCACAAAAAATGTTTGTAATAAATTAAAAAGTTTATGAAAAATATAATGCTTTTGAAAACAAAATAAAATGTATATATATTGATTAAGCAGCTCTGAAACTGCAGAACTTGAAAAAACAAAATTGGTAGTAGAAAGCAAAACTGATGATGGCTCTAATGAAATCTAATGAAAACTAATGAAAGCTGTGGCTCCTCTAAAGAAAAAAATTTGTATATTATACAAAAATATACACTATTTCAAGGGATTTATAGATTCAAGGCTTATAATAATGCTAATCTTGTAAAGGAACCTTTAGTAATTATGAAATTAATTGAGATAATTTATAGTCTTTATTCTCAGCAATTTTGTGTTCAAATTCAACATTAGCACTAACCAATTTTTTAATTAAATATACTCTTGACTTATGACTCAGTGTTTTAAAATATAGAAAATAAATCTATAGTGTTCTGAGAGGCAAAGTTTGTAATTCAAAAATTTTATACCCAGCAGAATTATCTTACATGAGTAAGGTAATTAAAAATAAATATCCAATGTGTAAATATTTAAATAATGATCATTCATTAATAATTTTGAAAGATATTACTAGAATATGAGCTTTATGCCAGAAGTTCCCAGTCTTTCCCAGAAATGACAAGCTATTATCTCAATAATTTTTCACAGTACCTTATCAAAATAAATACATAATAGTTCTGTTTATTTATGTTAGATTAAAATAACTAAAATATTTATGTTTTAAAACTTAGAGATGTCTGAAAAAAGTAATATGCAGAAATTAAAAATGGTAATTTTTAATTTCACTATTAAATAACCACCATTATTTATTAATAGGGTACTGAGCAACTTTTCTAACGTTGGAATCAGATTGGATATATTATCACTTTATATCTAGTGGAATAATTATAATGCAATATTTGCTTTTCAGCACAGCATCTCCTGAAAAATCCAGTTTTATAAAGATATATATGTGATCTACTGTTGAAGCTGTAAACTACCTTGACCTGACAGGGTTTAATAGATGTTGCTGTGTTTTTCTCAAAAATTTAAAATAACTGAGATGTCTCTGTGAGCTAGCTGTGGCAATCTGGGCAGCACAGTACATAGTTTTATAACTAAGGCTTTAGGGAAATAAATATATGGACTCAAAACTGCAGGAAGTCATGTTGTAAACAAAAACAAACATAGGGTTAACCCTTATATAATATAACACCAATTTCAGATGTCCCATTAGATTTAGGCTTCTTAGATATATTCTTCAGCATAGAAGTAAAATTTTGCTGGGAAAGAAAAATGTTTAACAGTGACTTTCAGCCAATTTTTTTTTTTCTTTATGTACTTGTAAACCTAAAAAAAACTGGACAACTTTTGTAAGACAAATTATTTTTAAGAACTCCATACATCCAATATTACATATACCAGTGTTCAAACATGCACAGAAAAAATTCCAAGAGAAAATGCACCAATACTTTAAAATGTAATTCTCCCCCTGTGTTAAACTGTGGAGGGAGGAGGGAGGAATTTTTCTTCATTACATTTTTTCCCACATTTCTAAGGTTTTAATAATCTATGTACATTCCTTTGTAATAAAGGAAAATAAATTTATTTTTAAATAGAATTGGGAAATATTAGTAACAAAAGCATCTTTAATTACCTGGGATAAGTAACAAACATTTTTCTGGAAAACAGTGAAGATTATGAAAGGATCACAAAAAAAAATAGCTGAAAGGGTAAATCGATATATGGACAAAACCTCAAGTGTAGGGTAAGCAATAATATTAGTGCAGTGTCTATGATATTTTCCTGATTTTGTTCATGGAAACTAACTCTAAATTTGTACATTCCATAGTTTTATTTAAGACTAAAAATATTTTGAAAAAATGCATGAGAGTTCTGTTCTACAAAATAGCATGTATATGTGAGATATTATCATCTAATAATTTTAGGAATTATTAAATTAATTATTAGGAGAACAAGGGTATATTCTCTGGTGGTAAAGTAAAAGAAATGTACATCCCACCCTGTCATTAGGCAAGATTTGTCTTACTGTGTAGAGACAAAAATGAGTCAGTTTCTGAGGGTACAGTTTTATAGTTTCTCTAAATTCTAGAATGTTGTGGCTCAAAATTTATCCCAATAATCTATCTTAAATACCCCTTAGGATACAAATACTACACCCTCCTTATTTTGCTCTTTGGTCTCATTATAATATCCTGCTTCTCATCTGAGCATGCTATTATGCTATTCAAAGAATTATATAATGAGACAATTATTTTCATCAAACTATTTACAAAAAATAATGTTTGCTTTTAAGATTTATTCAATTAAGCTAATAGGGAAGGGGAAATGAGCAAATTCAGCAGGGTCAAATGTTAGGCCTTCTGATTTATATCTAAGTAAAAGGAGTTCGGACATGCAAATAGAAATCAAATTTCTTTTTGCCCATGTGGCTTCATTTCTCATACTATTTTCCTTTATTTGATATCGTATTGTAAGTAATGTTTGCCATGCAATTTGCTTTCATTTTAGCTTTGATTTTTCCCCCCTGGGTTTCTAATTTCATTTCTATATGTGGATTGTTTTACCACCAATTAGTGCTAGATGACATGAATAAGCATTTCTTAAAACTGTTTTCAATTCTTTTTGAACTACATGGACATATTAGATGGCAATTAGTCTGAATTCTACCCTCTAGTCCCTTATTTCATCTTTTCTTCATGGAACAATTAATTACCTGTTGAATGGCCAAAATTTAGAGCAAAAGAAATAAAAATAATAATTACAAAAACTGCTAGTAAACCACAATAGAAACAGTTTTTTCTTTTAATATTTGTTAAGCATACAGCTTGCTCAACAATGGTTCATAATTATCTTCTAATGATTCCATAGTGATATTACAAAGCTAATAGTAATTAGTTTATTCCCTAAACAAAACAAAACAAAAAAACAAAAATAAAAATACTATCACCACAGGTGTTCAAATAGCAATTTATAATTTTCAGGAGTATTTATCTTGATTATCAGGAAAATAATACCACTAATAATAATCACTTTCATTAACAGAGGTGCTATGCTATTTTCTCTAAATATGCCTTCATACATATTATTTTATCAGGACCATAATAGATACCACACAGTTAATATTATTATTTCCATTGTGTAGAAGAAAATATAAGGTTGAAAAAATTAAATGACCTCTCAGGAATCTCCTAACTTAAAGCATGCACAAGTATTAGCTGACCAGCACAGCAGCCAGTATTAGAACAAAATTTCACTAGGTACTTTTTTTGTTTGCTTATAGTCTGTTTCCTCTTATCAGTTTTTAGCTGCACAAGGGCAAGAAACATGTGTATTTCATTAATAAATAACAAAAAAGAAAGGTACTGTAGCTGTTTAATAAATATATTTTGAATGAATCAGCAGAATTTCTAATTCCTGATCCAAATATTTCATTTGCCACCCTACTAAATTCTCATCTAAGGAGTAATGCATGGTTTCCACAGTCTGTTTCCACACCCTCCCCCTTTTATGAAAATTCTGGATACCATAGGACCACAGTAGTGAAATGACCATCAGCCAACTTTATTCCCTCCCACTCTGACATGCATCTCCTTGCAACTTGTTTTTTACTCTTTGCTTTTGATTCTGCCTCAGATCGGCTTGTATCAGAGGCACACTAGCCTGTGTCAGTGTGAAAATGCTGATGTCTGTTGGGCAACATTTTGACTGATGTCAGTAGGAGGAAAATGTCCAGCTGAGCCAGTCATGACAACTGTGGAAGAATAAAGCCCGCAGCCTTCATCCCATACCCACCATAGGAATGAGCATCCTGGAGACCCAAAGCAGTGAGGTTCCAGTTCAACATTTTATGTACTGAAAGTGATTGGCAAGATCATTCTCACTCTCTGAATTAGTTCCTCACATATAAAATGAGGATGATAATGGCTATACCTCTGATCAGATGGTTATTGGAGGAATTATATTAATATTTATAAAATGATGCATAATGTGATATACAAATCCAATGTTATTATTAGAATTTTTCTTTCTGGTTCATAAATGAGAATGATGTATGGTTAAGCTTGTGTGATGTGTGTGTTTGTATTTGTATATATAGGCATACCTTGTTTTAGTGCACTTTGCTTTAATGTGATTCATAGATATTGTGTTGTATTTTTTTTCCAAATACTTCAAGGTTTGTAGCAACACGCATCTAGCAAGTCCTTTGGTGCCATTTTTTCCAATAGCATTTGGTCACTTTGTGTTTCTGAATCACATTTTGTTAATTCTCATGATATTTCAAACTTTTCTATTATTATTCTATTTGTTATGATGATCTGTGATCAAGGACTTTGGTATTACTGTTATAATTTGGGGGAGCACCACAAAAGACACACGCAAACTTAAGTGACAAATGAGTGTGTTCTGACTATTCCACTGACAGGCTGTTCCTCATCTCTTCCTCTCCTCAGGCCTTCCTACTCACTAAAGATACAATTATATAAAAATTAGGCCAATTAATAACTCTATAATGGCTTCTAAGTTTTCAAGTGAAAGGAAGAGTTGCACATTTTTCACTTTAAATCCAAAGCTAGAAATAATTAACTTGGTGAGGAAGGCATATTAAAGCCAAGACAGGCTGAAAGTTAGGCCTCTGGTGCCAGTTATCCAAGTTGTGAATGCAAAGGAAAAGTTCTTGAAGGAAATTAAGAGTTCTACACCAGTGAACACATAGTGGATAAGAAAGTAAAATATCCTTATTGCTAATATGGGGGAAGTTTCAGTGATCTGGACAGAAGATCAAACCAGTCACAACATTCCCTTAAGCCAAAGCCTAATTCAGAGAAGGCCCTAAATCGCTCCAATGCTATACAGGCTGAGGGAGGTGAAGAAGCAGCAAAAGAAAAGTCTGAAGTTTAGCAGAGATTGGTTCATAAGGTTTAAAGAAATAAGCCATCTCTATAACAAAAAAAGTGCAGATTGAAGCAGAGTGCTACATCAGCACTCTGATGCAGAAGTTGTCCCAAGTTAAACAGATGATCTAGTTAAGAGAATTAATGAAATAGTGTAATATTGTTTGTTGACTACCCTCAAAATTTTAGAAAAAAAGGGAACTAATGAAAGTGGCTATACTAAGCAATATATTTTAATTATAAAGAAAACTGGCTTATATTAGAAGATTCCATCTAGGACTTTCATAGCTGAAGAGGAGAAGTCAATGCCTGGCTTCAAAATTTCAAAGGACGGGATGACTCCCTTGTTAAGGACTAATGCAGTGGTAGGTTTTAAGCTGAAGCCAATGCTCATTTATCATTTTGAAAATCTTAGGGCCCTTAACAATTATTCTAAATCTACTCATTCTATGTTCTATAAATGGAGCAACAAAGCCTGGATGACAACATATCAGTTTATAACATGGTTTACTGAATATTTTAAGCTCACAACTAAGACCTACTGCTCAGAAAAAAAAAAAAAAAAAAAAAAAAAAGATTCCTTTCAGAATCTTACTTCTCACTGACAGTGTACCTGACAGAGATTAGAGCAAGGTTAACATTTTCATGCTTTCTAACACAACATCATTCCTCAGCCTATGGATCAAAGAGTAATTTTGATTTTAAAATCTTATTGTTTAAGAAATTTATTTCATTAAGGTGCTGCCATAAACAGTGATTCCTTTGATGGGTCTGGGAAAAGTACATTAAAAATCTTCTGGAAAGGAGCCACCTTTCTAGATGTCATAAACAGTGATTCCTTTGATGGGTCTGGGAAAAGTACATTAAAAATCTTCTGGAAAGGAGCCACCTTTCTAGATGTCATTAAAAATATTCAGGATTCATACAAAGAGGTCAAATGTCAACATGAATAGGAGTTTGAAGAAGTTGATTACAGCCCTTATAAATGACTGAGGAGGTCAAGACATCAGTGGAGGAAGTAACTGCAGATGTGGTGGAAATTCAAGAGAACTAGAATTGAAGTGGAGCCTGAGGACAAGACTGAATTGCTGCTCTGTCATGATAAAATTTGAATGGATGAGGACTTGCTTCTTATGGGTAAGCAATGAAAGTGGTTTTGTGAGATGGAATCTATTCTTGATGAAGATGCTGTGAAGACTGTTGAAATGAACACAAAGAATTTAGATTATTGACTCTAATTTTGAAGGAAGTTCTACTTTGGGTAAAATGTTAACAAACAGCATCACATGCTACAGAGAAATTATTTGTGGAAGGAAGAGTCAATTGATGCAAGAAACTTAATCATTGTCTTATTTTAAGAAATTGCCACAATCATCCAACCTTCATCAGCCACAACCCTGATCAGTCGGCAGCCATCACCACTGAGCCAAGACTCTTCACCAGCAAAAAGATTACAACTTGCTGAAAGTTCAGATGATAGCATTTTCTAGCAATAAAGTATTTAAATTAAGTTATGCACATTATTTTTCAGATATAAGGCTATTGCATACTTAATAGACTACAGTATAGTGTAAACATAACTTTTCTATGCACTGTGAAACCAAAAAATTCATTTGACTCACTTATTGTAGTATTTGCTTTAATGTGGAGTAGACATAAACCCATAATATTCTCAAGGTATGAGTGTATATTAAATATATTATGTATATAAAATATATGTGTTATACTATATTATAATATGCCATTATGCATAACATATTATGGTACATAATGCATAATTTATTATCATATGTGACAATTATATGATACATAATTATAGGATAATATATAATATACATTAATATTTATATAAATATATAGTAATTAACTTTAAGCCATCTCAAATGAATTAATGAGATCTTTGTAATTTTTTCTATGCACTGGAATAATCTGAATGATTTAGAAAAATATCTTAGAAAATTAGAACCCCTAAATCTTTCTGGGTTATGTGGTCATTAAAAAGCCATTTATTTAATAAAACTTGTCTGTATTTTAAAAAAATCTACTTAGGATTTTTACATCTTCTTGAGGCATTTATATTTTTTATGGAAGAAACACCTAGATTTCAAATTTACTAACATAAATTCACATGTAATCTTTTATAATTCACATAACTTTGTGGTTAAGATAGATAGATAATAGATAAACACACTTCATATTCAGTGATCTACTTAAATTCTTTTTGACAAAGTAGTTTTATTAATCAAATGTGCTTTTTATTTTATTGATCAATTCATTAATGGTCAATTTTGTCATTAATATTCTTTTATGTTGGTTAATATTGTTATTCTATTTATAACAGCTTATGTCGAATGTTCAGTGTATTTATTTTCTAATCTTTTTTTATTAAAAGTTTACACATTTTCCTAAATTAAATCTTTAGCAATATCTTTAAGTTTTGTTATAAAGTAGCCAGTTTATTCTGAAGAAAGAAGTGGTTAAAATCATTTGGTGATTACTATCTTGTTCATTTCTATCTTGGCAACATCATAATCAGAGAATTTAAACTGTCAGTTCTCTACTTTCAAGAATATATTGGAATTCCCAATTTGACCAAGTCCATGATTTTAAATCTTTCCCATGAACAAATTAGTGCATCTCTGTTTATTTGCTGACTACCAAGTAGTTACATCTAATAATTGAGTGAATTTGTTCAGCAATTAAAATTCTATATATCCATAGTTATGTTGTCTCTTTGGTCTTTTAAGTTCTTAGTATGAATTAAACTTTTCACTCTGATCATGGTTCTATTAATTTTCCTCACATTTATAAGATATATTGCCACCTCTGTTTTACTGATATTTTGTGTAGGCTGTGTTAAATATTAAGATTATTATAATAAACACTCATTACTTCCATACCTAAACTTCTATTGTCTTTACTCCTGAAAAAAAAATCTTAATTTTACACCCATCACAACTACTTAATTTATCTCATGTTATACCTGAGATTTGCTGTCTCAGAAATCCATTCATTTCACTATCATCCTTTCTACCACCACCCAACATTTTTCACATTCCAAAACAGTGCTCCAAAACAGGTCATTTATCTCCTGTTCTCATATATTCTGCTTCTAATTTGGCATAGTTATAGATACCCAGTACACTAACCAGTTCCATTATTCATCCTTGCCATCTAATCTGAGTTGGATCTTCATCTACTCCTCAATCATTTTATTTATCTTTTTTTGTCCCATTCCTGATTTTACATATTTCAAAACTTCTCCAATTGTCTCAGTCCTAACTATCATCTTTTTACACATTTACATATAGAAGATGTCTCAATTTCTAAACTTTCTGAGGCTACTTATACCATTAAAAAAGAGTTTCTTTTAACTCCATCTGTCCACTTAAAAATCTCAGCATATGTGTTACTCTTGTCCCTTCCCATTCCAGCTACCTCTGGAAAAAAATAGCATTCCTACTTCATACAGATAATCCCTTTGCTCATTTCTTTTACCTTTAAAAACTTTCCTACCTTTGATTCATTTTAAGCCTCTCTATCTCTACTGAATATCCTTAAGTATGCTTAGGACTTATAATTCTGTAATTTATAGTATATTTATTTTATTTATAACCTATTTCTATTTTATATTCTAGTATTTCATGTTTAATTGTGCTCTGTATATTTTCTCATTTGATAAGAAACTATTTCTCTGTTCTCACCACTAGGATGTCAAGATTAGGCCATTGTTTATTCTAAACTACTCAATTAATCAACTTACCCAAACTTATATCTCTTTAATCAGACCCTGGCTCATACCTGTAATTTCTAACTTGGCCCTTCTATTGTCTCTATTCTAATAAAAGCTTTTCCCCACTGAAGAAAAAGTTTTTAAAAAGAATATTTACCTAAAAGTCAAAAAAATGGAAATTAGAACATTCTATTTGTAACTTAATTTATGATTGTGTCCAATTAAGTTATTTCCTTATAAATCAAAAGCACCAGTAACTACAATGTTACATTAGGCTTTTAGAAGGAATTTAAAATAGTAAATGCTGTAGAAATATATTATTTTCTAACATAACTACTTTCATAGATATTTGTCCATTCCTTTAGGATAATGTGTCTGTGTGTGTCTGTGTGTGTCTGTGTGTGTGTATCTCTACCTTATTTAATAAAACATATGGAGCAAGAGCGTTCATTACTTGTTAGATCCTCAGCAATTTTCTCTCTACCCTACCTATGTGCGTGACATATTATTTTAGTACATTTTCTTTTTTAGTAGACTCCCTCCCAATTTCTCACATGCACACCAACCCAGATTTCTTACTATATTCGTCAAACTACTTACAATTATCTGTTCCTATACCCATTTTCCACACCAGATTGTGAGCTTCCTGAAGACAAAAACACTTTTTAAAATTCAGTTTATATTCTTAGAAAATGCAATAGGAAATAGTAAGTGCCAATAAATATGTGTTGAATGACCTTTATTAGGCTTATGGCCAATATTCCAGGTATGGGAAGAAAGTGAAAGTGTTGTCTGTGTTCAAGAGTAAAAACTCTCACTTGGCAAAAGAAGCACTTTCCCATCCATAAAGTAGTAAGCTAATTATCTCCTTGCTCCCATTAGCTCCACAAATACCATTACAACTTTCGCCTCACTGTCCCACTGATGATCTAAGGTAAAATAAGCTAACTAGGATTTCTTTTAAATACACTTTTTTTTTCAACTTAACACCTAAATAATGAAACTGCTTCTCTCTCATAAACAAAACAAGGAAAACATCTCCTCACAGCTCAGCTCCCTCCATGGAGCTACAGAATGCCCACTGAAATTGTGTATGAATGCATAAAACCCTGCCAGAGGGTATATAGATTTTTTTTATCTTGATTCCTTTTGTTGTGTTTTACAAATTGTTCAAGGCCCCGTGAGCCCAGTTTTTGAGAGACGAGAGAAGACTTTTGAATCTTTCCAAATCCTCATTTAAGAGTAGGGGGAGCATATTGGGAGATTTCTTCAGCAAAATCTCCTTCATACTTGGCCGACTGGGGGTGCACTATCCCTGGGCTCTGGCAATCCAGTTTATAAGGCTGCCTGTGCCAGTCGAGGTTCAAAAACAAAGCTGTGGGTGGAAAAATATCCAAAAGTTTCAAAGGCAAAAGCTGTTGTCTGAAGTTTTCTAACATTTCTGTAGGAAATAGTAAGGGAGTAATGCTGAGAATACCCTGCAAATTATACAAAGGCGACTTGAAAAGCTCCAGCATGTCAGTTTTCAAAAATCCTCCTGAGGCTGCGAGACTGTGAAATTCTCATGTATGTTGATTTATGCAGTGATTTGCTTTGACCCCAGGGAAAGCTGCTTTACCGTTTGGACATCTATGCCTACCCACCTTCCCACCTATCTGCAAGAATCACCAAACAAACAGGCAAAGGGAAAATAAATGAAAAAGAAGGGAAACAATCATAAAAATAATAACTACTCAATTCAAAAGTTAAAATTTATTTTTGTCTCCATCTGAGCATTCCATACACAGTGGGCCATATATTCTATCATAAACTTTCTTCAAAGCTGATTATTTTTCTACATATGTGTATATACTTAGATTAAAAGAAGAAAAAAAAAAAAAAACACATGGACAAAATGAATGTTCCAGTAGAGAGCAAGAAGGGTTTGCCTGAACAATTCTCCTATCCTCTTGGCCTCCAAATTCTATGTTTCAAACCCCAGGCTAATTCGCTTACTTCCTAGAACATTTCCTGGCTGCTCTTGTTCACAACTTGGCCATTTTTTAAAGTCTCTATATTGCCTATTATCTGAAACACATTTTGATAGTTAATCAAGTTATGACTAGTTAACATTAACTACACTTCTTATCTTTGTTATTGTAAATTTTTGACAATGACTTACAGTGCCATTTACACTTTAAGTCTTCTTGGTCATCGGATTTAAACTTCTTTAATAAAGTTTGCCTCAATTTTTTGAACTTTTTAAAAAAAGATTTATTTATTTGACAGAGAGAGAGATCACAAGTAGGCAGAGAGGCGGGCAGAGAGAGAGGGGGAAGGAGGCTCCCTGCTGAGCCCGGATGCAGGGCTCAATGCCAGGATCCTGAGATCATGACCTGAGCCGAAGGCAGAGGCTTAACCCACTGAGCCACCCAGGTGGCCCCAACTTTTTTGAACTTTAATTACAAGCAGCTTTTAAGCTTTACTCCTCTCTCCTCCTTATTCTACCCTCCAACAGAACAAAGTGCTAAGAAGAGCCAGGCGCTCTCTCTCCTTTTGTGCCAGTGGGAAATTCAAATCATAAAACTCCTGCTTATACGCAGGAACCATCACATGAGCCCCACCCACTAATCATAATAAAAGCCCCAAGCCAATCTTATTTCCTTGTTCACTCTAACTATTTCATACCACCTTGGGCAGTGCATTCTGCTCTACTCAGGAAGCCTCATTATGTAAGTTACAAACCTTTTCATAATCTCTTAGTGTGTTTCTAAAAACATCTGGAAAATATATGGCTTGAGTTTATCCTCCCTATGAAGAGTGATTACAATACCTTCCCTGGTATCTAGTCTGAGGATGATGCATAAAGAGAGTGTTTAATATTTACTTGTTTCATGATCATCTGAATGACTTGCTTTTCCTTCATTTTTCTTTAGCAAGCTGGAACCCAAATTGTGATGATGGGATAGTAGTCAGTTATTCATCTAATTCCTCAGGTTACCCAAACTGCTAAATGGACGATCAAAATAGACTTTTGGTGTTTTCTTTGAAAGGGATCATATAATAGAAAAGAAAAACTAGGACAAATATTAAAAATGTGGGCTTCTCATTATGATACTGATTTCAATGCTTATGCCTTGGACCAGGCACATGCTCAAAACCTCTTGATGCCCCTCACCTGCCCCATAGAATACCTTCTCCATAAGCTTACACTTGGCATCTGAATCTTTCAGTCAGCAATCTCAGAAGCTACTGGCAATCAAAGAGCAACAAGATAGTTAATATATTTGCCATGCTAGGTATAGTCCAAATTTTGAGGAATAGTAAAACAATTTTGTATATAAGACTGAAGACACATGAAATGAAGGTTGAAAAATGTATCTTTATTAATAGTCATTCTGTATATTTCATCATTTTAAAATACTAAATATACATTTGTGTATTTATTTATTTATAAACCATCTTTTTTTAAAATAATTTAAAGTGTCCCTATTATTATTATTATTATTTTATTTTTATTATTAGAGCTTCACTCACAACTCCAGGAGATAAACAAGTCAATTGAATTTGACATACATGGCTGCTAAGAACCACAGAAGTCATGACTTGTCCAAGATCAAATTGGTAACTTTCTGGTCTTTGATTCCAAGGCAATTATCTTTCCCTTACATAGCAGTTTTCTCAGCACTGATGCCAATATGAAAAGTAAGGTATGAGATGTCTGATATGTAAGTTATCTGGAAAGGGTAAGTCATGTAGCTTCCTATTTTCTGTTCACTTAATGCTGATGGCATCCAGTTCCTGTTGATATGAGTCCTCTCACCACTTGGCTAAGTAGCATGAGTTTCAATGGTTCCCTGTTGAACTGGGTGAGGATGACTTACACAAAAACAAAAACAAAATCCTATACAAAGATTCCTATTAGAGGTAAGTTCCTTCCTATTAAAAAAAAAAAAAAAAAGTATGTGTGTGTGTGTATTTCTTCTTCTGAAAGCTACAGAATTGAAATAGAGGGAGGATGAGGAGAGGGAGAGGATGAGAGGGACACACAGACACACACACACACTCATATACACAGTAGAGAGAGAGAGAGAGAAGAGGAGAGGGAAAAGGAAAAGGAAGAGAAGGAGAAGAGTGGGAGAGAAAGTCTGTAGTACTTTCTGTGTTTTTTTTCTTTTCTTTCTTTCTTTTTTTTTTTTTTTTTTTTTTGACAGACAGAGATCACAAGTAGGCAGAGAGGCAGGGAGAGAGAGAGAGAGAGACGAGGAAACAGGCTCTCCGCTGAGCAGAGAGCCCAATGCGGGACTCGATCCCAGGACCCTCAGATCATGACCTGAGCCTAAGGCAGAGGCTTTAACCCACTGAGCCACCAGGCACCCCAAGTATTTTCTGATATTTATGCAAACCTCTTCCTCTCAGTAATCTATGTGAGAGATATTGATATGAGTGACTGAAGTAATCCTAAATCAAACCTAAAAACAAAACAAAAAAACCCAAAAAACCACACATGTGTTTTGATCTGGGTCACTTAATAACATAAATAAATTTCACAACAAGCAAAAGAAGTTACATTACATTAATTCCCAGGATAGAAAGGTCAACTGATTGGTAAATTTGGGGGGTTTTGGGGTGTTTTGTTTTGTTTTGTTTTGTTTTTGATTGGTAAATTTGTTGACAGGGCTATGCAATCAGCCTAGATTAGATAAATCACCTCAAAATGATTTCAGTGTTTTCTGGTAATCAGGTAAACCAAGTTCTGGGTAAACTCTATTCTTAGAGTTATATCAACTCCCTGGGGATTACAAATCAAATGGCAGATACCAGCTCTCTCTTGGCTCTTAATCTGGTATCCAACTATCTTGTCCGCCTTTACACTGAACTCACCTGACCACCATCTACTGCCCACGGCTGGCAACTCTTTTCCCTGCTCAGTGTATGCACTGGACGGTTCATGCTTTGGAGCAGTTGGTTAAATGATAATGATTTAGATTGCAGTGGTCAGTAAATACAAAATTTGTGATCACTAGTGGTTTCATGAAGATAGGAGATTGTTTACTCTGTGCGGAAAGGAAGTGACTGAACCATGTCAAAAAGTACATGCAAAGAAAATGAAAACCGAAAACAATAAAACAATGGATTTTATTCCTGAAATGTCAATAGTGTGTAAAAAACAAAAGGAAAGAATAAAAAACTTGATTCCTTGGCAGGAAAATTACATGTATGATGTAAATATGATAGAGCCAACACATTTCAAAATGATACAAGGAGTGAATTACAGAACTCTTTTTGGGTCAATGTTTTGACTATATTAAAGACAGAAATGCCCACACACTGCTGAATCTACTAGCCATAATCATTACATTACGGTCTCTTTATTTGGAATGAAAACCATACATTTTTAAAACTATGATTATTCAGACATACCATGTATTGTGTTGCCCTACCTATATATAGAAAGGTCAATATTTGCAAAGGATATTAGATCAAGTGATATGGCAAATGTGACTGATAAAATCGGGGGGGGGGGGACACATACTAAACCAAATCCTTGATCTCAGTTTCCAGATCTGAAATGCTGAAATATAAAGCTAGAAAAATTACATTTTTTCATTTTCTGCATTTTGCTTTCCTTCCTAATGTGACTCTAACATCCATTAGCACATGGCTGTATTTCATACTCATGAATCACTGGGGCCTTACATGTAGAAGATGCCCAGTAAATGTCTATAGGTGACAGTGCTGTCAGATACAACTTTTGGGATTAAGCTTACTAATATCTTCAGGACTGCAAGGATTCCATTCATCATTTTTTAATAGATGTGACAGATTTAGGAAAAATTCCTCTGCAGCCAAAAGAACCAGCTTCTACTCAGGATGTAACCTCAAGACCCAGTGATATTATTACACATTTTCAGAGGAGAATTTTGAAGCTGTCTTTGCTGTTTCAGAAATCCAAAGTAAATGCTCAGAGAAACATCTCATTTTAAGGAACCCCCACCCCCTAACCTTACTTAGAATCTATCCATCTAAGCTACTAGTTCTCAAAAATGCAGTGCTTCTCAGAAATGCAGATTACTGACCCCACAGCCGGAGACCATGAAGAATCTGCTCAAGGGGAGTCTAAGGTAAGTAATTCATGCTGAAACAAACATCAGTTGAGACTCTTTAAGTCTCTTTAAATCACTGGAGCAATTAGAAAAATAATGCTATTGTCCACCCCCAAAATTCTAATTTAATCAGCTCATGGAGCACTCCTCCTATCATCTTTTTAAAAGCCCTAAGTTGGTTCTAAAAGGCAGTGAGGATTTAGAATAATTTCCCTGAATGTCCATGCCTCCTGATAGCCAGCACTCTCTCTCTGGAAAGAATTCCATTACCTAAAACCCGGCAACATCTGTCTCTGTGGAATCAACACTCTCAATTGGGCATGTGCTTAAATAATGAAATAAGACAACTTCATGGAAAGGAGCTGTGAAGCCATAAGGTGCCCCAATGAGAAAGCAGCCTTGAGAAAACAGCCTCCTCTATCACAAAGTAAGCCCTGAGGAACTAGAGTGACTACTGTCCTTGATCTAACCACAGCTGTACTCTTTTCTGCCACCACTGAATGGTCCTAGGCCTGCTGACCACACCTCTTACCTTCCTACTTTCTGTATCTTTGTCTCCAGGGCTTCATCTTTGCACAAATTCTGGAGGACCATTATAGTATGTAGTGCCAAAGGTTCTGCTCAGGCAGTGGGCTTTTGTTTGTTTGTTCATTTGTTTGTTTTTTACCTCCTATACTAGTCCCCTCAAGCTTTTACTTAGAAATTCTAACCTCCTTAGCAGGTCTCCCACAGGCTACTGAACCCATCTTATCTGAGTCCACCAGGGGAGGGAAGGCTGCCCAATCTTTGCCCCTTCCTCTAACTTTGCTTGAAGAACCACAAATCAGGTCATCACTCCTTTGCACCTAAACTACTGCTAATATATCTAACCTTGTGCCTTTGACTTCACTTCCAACCTACATTTTTTCCATTAGTCAAACTTATTAAAACACCAACTTTTATTACATCTCTAGCTTTCTCAAAAATCACTGGGGCCCTGTTTAACTATATATGCTAAACTCACACTCTCTTTGTAGCCTGAAAGTTGATACACCTCTATGGAGGAGACTCATTCTGCTCTTCCAACCAAGACTTTCCTGAAAAAACCGTGGCCTTATTCATACTGTCCAACAGAAACACTGAGGTTCAACTTTCCTCAATCACATGCTTGCCTCCTAAAACACATTCTTTCCCCTGTGCCTGATAGAGTGTTACTAACCCTTCAAGACTCTGGTCATGGTCCACCTGCTCCATAACACCTCTAATCCCATTTGTCCACAGTGATTTTTTAAATTCCCATAACACTTGTTCTCTTACCATTTATTTGACTTATAATACTGCATTCTGTGTTTAGTTCTCTGGACTTGGCCCTAGTGATTTCTTGATCCACTGTTTTGTGGGCACTAATATATACTGAGGAAAGAATTTCTAACTCACTAATTGGCAGAGGCTATATAAAAGTTCAGCCAAATAAAATTCTGGGGAAACTTGTAGTTAAAGCTAAAGGAAAATGTTATGGCTGTATGATAATAAATTTTCATGTGTTATTATTCAAGCCCCAAATGGAGAGTCTAACCAGGAAATATGTTTTTCTAAATGAAGGAAGCTGACCTCATGCAATTACCTCTCCTCTCTCTATGCCCACACTGGGCCCAATGAGAGGTCTGAGTTCAAACACATAAAAAGTGTCTTGAAATGTCACTTGTTCACATCTGAGAAAATACTGTCTTCTTTGCCTCCTACCAGTGTAATCAACTGTAATTTCAAATCAATACCTGGCCTCACCATAGATGGCTTTGTACATCCAGTCTTTGTCTTGTTCTTTTTCTGCCTCATTACTTATCTCCTTCACCTACTGATACTAGTTGCTCCAGATACTAATGCAATTTTCCTGGCAGTGTAAAGTAGAATCAGATCCTTGACAGTCAGATCTGAGCTTTCCAGCATGTTATAGAAAACATTTATTTTGGGGTTATTTGATCTAGACTTCAGGTACATTGTTAAACTCAAAAAATAGGAACTCATTTTCATATTGAGATGGGGATGCTGCTCTAAATTAAAGATTTCCACTAATCCCCATGAAGTCATTTCAGGGTGGAAGAGTATCTAACTCTACCATTTTAGACATACTGGGGATAAGTAAAAAAAGGATTATCTTTTGCTAAATTGATTTTCTGCATTTTCATTATTTAATGCTGTCTAAATATGTGTGAAAACACTGCCTTTCTTTCCTTGAAAAATTTCTCATCCACTTCTCAAGTTTTATTGTGGTCTTGAACTAATTTGGCATCTTCTTAACACTGATATTGTCTTTCCTACGATAAGTTCTTCCTTTTCCTCCATATAACCAAATCCTACCTGTCAACAAGATCGTCTCAGTCCTGCCTCCTTCATGAAGCTTTCTCTAATTATTCCATCTTTCATTCAATTTTCACTTATCACGACCTCTGTAGTAATTATGGGACTTCTTTCAATCCTAGGGTTTAACATTTGATCATGCTGCCTTATCATGTTCTCTGTCACGTACTTTATGGATGTTTTTCCATTTGAACTATGTTTTGCTTATCCAATCATTAGTTACGATTCTGTCAAATCAGTATCTGTTGACTTTGTGCATTGATAATAGCTCTACAGTTATTATACTAAATTAGCATAATTATGCTTTATATTTATTTCATGCCTCTCAAATAAATAGTAAGCTCATTGAAGGCAATAAATAGTTCTTTCTTTAATATCACCTCAATCCTACTGATTTTTCTCTCCCTCCACTCCTCTATCTTCAGCTAGACTACATCATCTCTCATCATGAGAATAAAAACAACCTTCTAAAAGGCTTATCTATCTCCTATATTCCCCATCTTGTCTCTGGAGCAAAATTCAGAAACAAATTTGACTCTATTCCCTCACCATTTAAAACACTTGATGGACAACATGAATGAAACTTGAACATATTCTAAGTGAAATAAGTCAGACAAAAAAAGGACAAATATTGTATGATCCACTTATATGAGGTATCTAAGGTAGGCAATTTCATAAAGACAGGAAGTAGAATGGAGATTACCAGGGGATGAGGGAAGGAGGGAATGGAAAGTTACTTTTTAATGGGTATAGAGTTTCTGCTTGGGATGATGAAACTGTTCTGGAAATGGATAGTCTTGGTTGTCCAACATTATGAATCTGCTTAATTCTACTGGAATACATGCTTAAAAATAGTTAAAATGCCAAATTTTATGTTATATTTACTTTATCATAATATAAGGTTATTAAACAATTAATTGACAACAATAACAAAAAAACTCAGAGATCTTCTCAAACTTTTAGGATAAAGAACATACACCTTGTCACAACCTTAAACCCTGGATGGACTGGGCACTATGTATCTCTACAGTTATCCTCTATCTCTATACTAAGGAGTCTGTGGATCACTTCTTGTCTATCAAATACGCCTTGTTCCTTTCCATCGAAGAGGCTTACCACATAATGCTCCCTATTTCTGGAACACTGTAAACAGCACTGTTCTGAACACTGTCACCTCTGGGGTAGCCAGCAGAAATCCCAGTTTCATTAGTACTACCTCAAAGAAGCCTTTCATGTGTACTCATTCCAGATTAAATCCTTCTACAACCCATACTTTGAGCACCATGTCATTTCTCTTTGTAGCCCCGGTCACAACTGTAATTGCATTTTCACTAGTGTACTACCAGTACCAATACCAATGAGTACTGACTGGTTTTTCCCTAAGAAAATACATGTCAAACAATGGCAGAGATATATCTGATTTTGCTTCCAGCATAGTGTCTGCCATATGGAAGAAGTTCCTTAAGTATATATTAAATGAATGAAGCTAAAGATTTTATCATGTGCTCCCTCTTTTTTCTGTGGATCCCTAGATCTTGTTGGTAATGACAGCAAGTAGATCACTTTTACTGGATCTTATTTTTCAAAATGTAAAATAAGAACTATAGAGCAATTTTTTTCTTCTAACTCTAAAAAGTAAGATATGGCATTGTTTATTGTGAGCAGAGTTTGCTTCTTGATCTCTTCTCAGGCAAAAGTTACAAAGAAAAGAAAGGGAATTCCCAGCAATTTACAACCAGAAGTTTGTGCATAAGGCATAACACTTCCAATAGTCATAATTGTAAAGTGGTTACAGCAATGCCTAACACACATATTTTTTACTACATGCAAGGAGCTCTTTTAGTTGTCATGACAATGTTGTCAGGTTATCGCCACTAGTAATTAGCATAGCTAAGATTTAAATGCACCAGCTTAGATCTAAGTCTGGAAGGGAAAACGTGTATCTATACATCTCTTTCCATTCAACAGTGTTTGGGTATATATGAAAAGAATACATAAAATGAGGCAAATGTGTTTGAGAATGCTTTCTAATCCACCATGTAATTCCATTGCATTTTAAAGAATTATTGTTTATCTAACTCAACTATGAATTAATCCATTGTTCAGAAATAAATATTAGAAAATGTTGTAAGCACCTAATATATGCCTAGCAACTGTGGGCTAGGAATAAGGCATATATCTACCTTCAGTGAGCCTATAAAACAAATTTTGGACAAATTGGATTCTCACATGTGAAACAATTAGAACATATAACAACACACTGTAATATATGACCAAATGCCACATTTAAGGCACCATATATGGAAGGTTTGCAAAGACAACCTATGATCTTAGTTTCCTAACTTTCCCTGTGTATAATATCACATTACCTGCACGACATGGAAACATTTCTCTGTCCTTGTCTCAGTAAGACTGCATAAGCATTCATGCCAAAAACTTAATTATTAAACCCTTAATGAAAAGCACTGAACAAATATAAAATATTGCCAGTATCACACTATTTGCAGGCTGGCAAATCTACTGTGGCAGTTCTATTTTCTACTCATCTACATTTTGAATTTTGATATCCATTCTTGCATTTCCCAAGATCAGGAAGCGGGTGGCAAGACCTTTTCCACATTTCCGAAATAAAGTCATCCACAATTAAAATGGTTTACTGGAAACAGATGGACTTCCCGCAGAGATTAACCCAATTATCTTTGGTTTAAGAGACAGAAAAAGCCGTAAGACCATTATCTTACAAGACAAGAATTTTATCGTGATGCCAATCTCATTACATGAGTGAATGGAGGTGTTTAGTGATGGTTTTCCTGCATAAATATTCTTAATAGATTTACTTTTTCAAATTCTTGACTGCTCATTATTTTCAAATGAAAGAGCTTGACAGGAGAATGGTGTTGTGCATTACAGAAAGCCAGAGACTCTACTACATGTAGTTCCCTCCACAAAAATAAGGGAACTACCCTCAGATAGCAGGAAGAGCTTCACAACTATACATCCTCTTAAAAATAATCACACTTGCATTACCCGTATTTCTCTTAGGAACAAAGCTTATAGAGCTCAGTGATTTTTTGTATTTGAAAAATACAAATATCTTAACATTAATTGGCTAATCCTAAGACTATTTGAAACTTTAAGGTGCATCCAATAAAAAAAAAAAAAAAAATCCCTTAAGGAAAGAAGAAAAGATAGAGTTTTTGCTTCCATTTTTTCTTTTTTTTTTTTTGGAAAATTGGGGGGTGAGGGGGATGGGTGCCAATTGTTTAAAATGAAAGGCTATGGGGCACCTGGGTGGCTCAGTGGGTTAAAGCCTCTGCCTTCAGCTCAGGTCATGATCCCAGGGTCCTGGGACCAAGCCCTGTGTCCGGCTCTCTGCTCAGTGGGGAGCCTGCTTCCCCCCTCTCTCTCTGCCTGCCTCTCTGCCTACTTGTGATCTCTGTCTGTCAAATAAATAAATACAATCTTAAAAAAAAAAATGAAAGGCAAGGCTCATAAAGAGTATTCTTTATGTTTGTCTCTGTATATTCAATAAATATGCACATTTATATATCTGATTGAGTATATATGAGGCAGGAGAAAAAGCCTGTGTTTCAAAACAAAAGGGAGAATTGATTTGTCTATAATATGACAAGATGAGGTGACCAAGCATAAAAGAGAAGCAACTCTGCATCTAACACCGATCTTCCAATAGAGGAAAAGGAATGCACTGGCCCTTTAAGAACTAAGACATGAATGAGTTTGTGTACCATCAAGCCGCTGATTTCTAGTACTACAATAGGCAGAAGGTCTATATCAGCATTTCTAAAACTGGTGCCATTGATACCAATTACACAGAGTTTTGTAAGTACCAAATAAGATAATGCCTAAATATTTCATAAAATATAAAGTGATACTATAAATGGTTGATGTTGTTGGGAGTGATGGATAATTCTCTCCTTCCCCTCACTCAGGGATTGCTTATACATTGGATAGAGTAGGTACATGACACTTTTAGGGATCGGGGAAATGTATAATTGCCATTTATCTTAAATCAGAAGAAAAATGAATATAACAAATGTACAGCAATGAATCTGTCCTGGGTTAGTATATTCATTTTATGCCAACAGAGTCAACAAACATAAGCATATTGTTGGTTGATTATTTTTGTTTTGTTTTGTTTTTTAATAAAATGGAGGAAAGAGTTTCACAAAGGCAAACATATTTAGGGCACAAAAAAGTGGGACCCTGTCCTCACTCTATTTGAAAATAATTTATATATTTGAAGCAGTCCTACTTCTTTTTTTTTTTTTTTTTCAATCTATTTACCTATTTTAGAGAGGGAATTTGCAAGCAGGGAGAGGGACAGCAGGGAAAGGGAGAAGGAGAGAATCCCAAGCAGACTCCCCTCTGAGCATGGAGCCCGATATGGGGCTCATAGCCCTGAGACCAAGACCTGAGCAGAAACCAAGAGTTGGAAACTTAACCTACTGAGCCACCCAGGTGCCCCCAGAGTAGTCACACTTCTGAACCTCTCAGAATTTGTACATTTCTTTCAACCTGGGATAGGGTAGCGTCAGATATGAGAATTCTACACTCGCACCTGGAGTGAGGGGAGAAACACACATCAGGTTTTCCAAAAATGTAGGTAAGAAGAGTTATCCCTGAGATAGTCTGATGGTTCTTGTCTCTATGTAAGAGTGGAACCAAAAGCATTAATCATTCATTCTTTTTTGAATCATGTAATTTTCTTAGAAATACTTGGCTTTTCCTGGCCAAGGATTTTCCATTTGTTTGTTTGTTTAAAGTTTAAAATGAGGACTAGATAGTTACTGACAGTTTGATTTGATTGCTTTCTGTTCTCATGTCGGTTTCACTGGTGCTTTGAAATGAGTCTGTGAAGTTTTCACCAAACTATCTAGTACCTGTTCACTATCTACTATCTGTCTGCTCTCTACTACCTATCCATCCATCTATTCATCTCTTTCTTGCTTGCTTTCTATTTATTTACCCATCCACATATGTCCATTTATCATTTAATGATCAATTTTATTTTCCTGGTTGAATGTAGAGTAATATCTAAGAAATAAAATAAGAATTATTGGCCAATACCATTTATAGATATATTTTCCCAAAAAACCTCATATACCCCCCAAATAACACTAAAAATTTAGTGGATGTGTACATTTTTAAGATTATAGATGAAATACACAAAATTGAGTAATTATGAAGGAGATAAAAGGGGGAAAAACAAAGAAAAAATCAAATAAAATATAACAAGATCAGGTTCTTACATTCTTGCACCATAAATAAATGAACACAGTGTAAGCTTTAGTGTCTCTACTGGATCTTGAGAATAATAAGAAAGAGACAGTATTGTGAGTCAGAATGGATAAGGATTACTTCAGAAAGAATGCAGAATTTGAATTATGTCTTGAAGGAGAACTGCAATATGTGGGCATGAAAGGAAGAACAAGATATGATTTATGAAAGGGAAGACCAGAGCAAAATCTGAGGGGTGGGTCAGTGTAAAGAAGGTTTGGGGGCAGTTACTAAATGTATTGCCATTCCAAGTATGAAAATGGAGCCCCAGGTACTCTGTGGACAGTGAGAGTGGCATTAGAAATGGCTTGTCATCATTGTGAAACCATAGGGCTTTTTCAAATAAGAGCCTTTTTGGACAGACACATAGATAATGGGGATGTTAAAATGGGCCATGTCTCTTTTCTGAAGGAAAAGGGAAAAAAAAAACTGCAATCCTTCCTCTCCTCTTGCTATAACAATTCGGGGAAAGAAAAGAAGTCTATCATTCAACTGATTCCAGGGAAAAAGACAGGCAAGGTCATGTCCTCTCACACAGAGAGATACAGCTGCAGAGAGACCTGGCCTGTGATCTGCTCCCCATTAGGGTGGTGTGGCTTCTCTTAATAGGGCCCTGATCATTTTTCAAGTAGCAAATCTGTCCAGCAGAAGGCGGTGAGCTATTGTTATCATTTATTCTGATCCATGGAACCCAGTTGATAAAAAGGTTAGAAATGCCACCTCCAGACATGTACTACATCAGATGTGCTTAAAACTGCAATTCAGACGGAGCTCCAAATAGTTTCTGCCTCTCCTGTCATCTCTTGGGCAGGAATAATAACCTACGATACCAGCAGCCTTTTTTGCTTCTAGGTTAATACTAAAGGAATGTATATAATTTGCAACTTATTTAGAAATACACATATCTACATACAATGGCAATACAATAGAAAACCTATAAAGATATTGACCTGATCAATTTGAATTAATACAAGATAGTATGAGAAATAAAATAATCAGGAAGAGGAAGTAAGAAAGAATAGACTTTTATTTAAATGTCACAGATTATATGTTCTATTCTCATCCTCTCATATTTTTTTCTTTAACATGGACCTCTCCTAAACTTCAAATCATTAACTATTTAGATATATATTCCATTGTGCACAATCAATATGTTTTCTAGGTGTTAATTAGCATTTTCTAGTTTACATTCTCTTTCTCCCAAAACATTTCCTAAATCCAAGAACTTGTTCTATAAATTATCTTTATTATGATTCCTGGAGATAGGAGTAGGCAAAAATTGAGGCTTACATAATATATTTTTCTACAATATCACATATTCATTTCATAAGAATTTATTCCTAATCTATAATGTTGTCTAGGTCCATTTAGCATGAATATTATGCTGAATTCTGTACTATCTTGTCATTCCTTGAAGAACATATACTTCAATGGCTGACACTAGACTAATAAAGTAGAACAGAACTATATAAGAGAGCAGGCAATAGTTTGAAGGCTTATAAAAACACACACAACCACCTGACTAACAAGAAAGCAACCAATGTAATCAGATTGCCCAGAAAACTGCTGTTTTCTGTTTGGTACTGTTGCTCCACAAAATGGCAATAAAAAAGAAGCTGACAAAATAAAAGAAATACAGAAATGAAAGAAAAAGGAAATAATGTTCTGCTGTGGCACACAGCTTGCCCAATCTTGGACACTTTCTCTATTTCTGCAGAGATGTGAATTGGATATTACAAGCACTAATCCTCAGTCCCAAGGGGTCTTGACTCAACTAGGATTCAGTTACCTTAAGCAGACAGGTCAACCAAGGCCTCATAATGAAATCAGATTCTTCAGACAAGAATATACAAAACAATGGTTGAAATCCAGTTTAAACTAACAAATAATACAAGCCCCAAACAAACCAAAACAATATCAACAAAACGAGGGCAGCCATCAAGTAAAAACACACACACCAAAAAAAATAGGATGGAAACAGATACGCATTGATATATACAAGAACTGGATGACCCCCTGTGATCCCTACCTAACTCTGAAGAATTCTCTTTCTCAGGAACTGGATCTAGATAATATACTCTAAGGAATTCTCTGGAACAGAAGCTGCCATGTTTCTGGCTCCATGATTTTGTTGGTGATGGCTGTAGTGTTAGTTTGTCTGGTTTATGTTTTGTTTGTTGTTTCTTGTTGTTTTTATTTTTAATTTTTAATTTGTATCTGGCTGTTAGAATTCTGTATTGCTGGATTCTACACCCAGAATGATAGAGGGCAGAACCTCCAGTGTGGGAGTGTTGCTGGAAGCTAAGGAGCTTTCAGATGCCAGTTGATATTATCCATGATGGTTTTATTAATTTCTACAGGAAGTCAGTCAATTCCTACACTAACCTCCAGTAGTATTTGCTAGAATAATACAGGATTATGTCAGTTAGGTTATATATAAGATTTGATCACTTAACCATGGTAAAGCACTGTTGATGCAAACTAAAAACTTGTTATGATAGGTTTGTATTGAGTGGGTAGCCATGGAAATTATAAAGGAAGGAAGAGAATGTATATACCCCCAAGTTATAATGAGACTAGTTGATATTGTTTTTCTTATTTGGTGGGTGTTTAAGGAACCTTACAGGAAGTAGTAAATTCAAGGTTTGGGGCTGAGACAACCTGGAGAAAGCCAGCAACAATGATTGAGGAAAATCAAGAAGAGCTGACATGTTAAGGATATAAGCAGTTCTGTTTTGAGGTTGATGTCAAACTGAGAGATACAAAAACAAACTGGTAATAAAACTTAAGAAGTTATAATGGGAGGGGCACCTGGGTGGCTCAGTGGGTTAAAGCCTCTGCCTTCGGCTCAGGTCATAATCTCAGGGTCCTGAGATGGAGCCCCGCATCGGGCTCTCTGCTCAGCAGGGAGCCTGCTTCCTCCTGTTTCTCTGCCTGCCTCTTGGCCTACTTGTGATCTTTCTGTCTCTGTCAAGTAAATAAATAAAAATCTAAAAAAAAAAAAGAAATTACAATGGGAATGGAAATTTTGAGGTGAAGTTAGAAAAAAATTATGAAGAAAGTTAAATTTGATCAAATATGTGAAAGAAGTAAACTTGATATACATTTTGAATGTCATGTAAAATTCACGTATGTTGTCTTAGAGTCAAAAGTGAATCAAGCTTATTAGGGACTAGGAGTCACAGTATCCATCATTCTAAACTCTTCCTTCGTTGAATCTTTTACTGAATCAAAACTGGAGTAAAGAGTGGTGGAGACAAGACCTAGTTAGTAAGGAGATGACAGTAAGAAGAGCATCTCCATGGCCACTGATGAGGAGATTATTCTGTACGAAAACCTAGCAATGCCTAAATCATTAGCAAAAGTTAAAAACTAAAGTCATCAAATAACATATAATTTTTCCACTTTGTGTGCTGAATGAAGGGGAGAAAGATAGGAGCTTTGTAAATGGCTAGGAAGTAAATTAAAATTTTGTTACATTTTAGGTATACTTTTTAAAAATCTTTTGACTAGTTATATCAGATTAATAAATGTTTTCCATAAAAAGTGAGACATAGTCCTGGGGCTAGAAGAAAGCATCAAAACAAGTATTTCTGAGTCAGATTCTTGGCTTTACCAATGACACCTTCTACTTCCCTGGAAAAGTCATGTAGATTGCAGGCCTCTATTTGTGACATGGTAATAAGAACAATAGTACATACTTAGAAAAATCTCATGCGTATTTGAAGAACTAATTAGCTAATATTTGCCAAGTACTCTGAAGATGGAAAGTGCTAAGTAGTATTACTATGCTATGCTTGTTGAAGACTAATGAGCTCAGAGGGAGATGGTCCCACCAAGTACAAGTTTTCTGGAAAGAGCATAGCATTCTATTCCTCCCCAAGTAGGAGATGAGAATAACGTGCATAAATTATCTCATCAACCACCTGAAACATGGAAGGTGCCCCTGAAATTATAACAATTAACACCATCACCATCACTATCCTCATCACCCTTGCTCTGCAATCAATGTCCCACTGATACAGGAATTTTTTTAATCCAGATGTTGAAATAATCAATAAGGTATGTAAGAAGAAGAGCAAAACTTTTTAAAAACAGAAAAAAAAGTCTTTAATAAATCAACCTGTTTTATCTCAATAATACTTAATGAATACATCGTTTTCTACATTTAGAATCCAGAGGGTTTTTTTAATGTCATCAATAATATTTTTAGTTTTTAAATTAATTTTTTATTAACATATAATGTATTATTTGTTTCAGGGGTACAGGCTTGTGATTTATCAATCTTACATGATTCACAGCACTCAGCATAGCATATACCCTCCCCAATGTCCACCACCCAGCCACCCCATTCCTCCCACATCCCTCCACTCCAGCATCCCTCAGTTTGTTTCCTGAGATTAAGAGTCTCTTATGATTTGTCTCCCTCTCTGGTTTCACTTTATTTCACTTTTTTTCTCTCTTCCCTATGATCCTCTGCCTTCTTTCTCAAATTCCACGTATCAGTGAGATCATATATTGTCTTTTTCTGGCTGACTTATTTTGCTGAGCATAATACCCTCGAATTCCATCCATGTCATTGCAAATGGCAAGATTTCAATTTTTTTGATGGCTGCATTATATTCTATTGTATATACATACCACATCTATCCATGGACATCTAGGCTCTTCCATAGTTTGGCTATAGTGGACTTTACCGGTATGAACACTGGGGCGCATGTGCCCCTTCGGATTACTACATTTGTATCTTTGAAGTAAACACCCAGAAGTGCAATCACTGTGTCACAGGGTAGATCTATTTTCAACTTTTTAAGGAACCTCCATACTGTCTTCCAGAGTGGCTGCACCAGCTTGCATTCCCACCAACAGTGTAGAAGGGCTCCCCTTTCTCCACATCCTCCCCAGCATCTGTCGTTTCCTGACTTGTTAATTTTAGCCATTCTGACTGGTGTGAGGTGGTATCTCATTGTGGTTTTGATTTGTATTTCCAGGATGCCCACTGATGTGGAGCACTTTTTCATGGGTCTGTTGGCCATTTGGATGTCTTCTTTGCAAAAATGTCTTTTCATGTCTTCTATCCATTTCTTGATTATATTATTTGTTCTTTGGGTACTGAGTTTGATAAGTTCTTTATAGATTTTGGATACTAGCCCTTTATCTTATTTGCTATTTGCAAATATCTTCTCCCATTCTGTCAGCTGACTTTTGGTTTTGTTGACTCTCTTTGCTGTGCAAAAGCTTTTTATCTTAATGAAGTCCAATAGTTCATTTTTGCCCTTGTTTCCCTTGCCTTTGGCAATGTGTCTAGGAAGAAGCTGCTGCAGCTGGGGTCAAAGAGGTTACTGCCTGTGTTCTCTTCAAGGATTTTGATGCATTCCTGTATCACATTGCAGTCTTTCATCCACTTGGGGTCTATTTTTGTGTGGTGTAAGGAAACAGTCCAGTTTCATTCTTCTGCATGTGTATGTCCAATTTTACCAACACTGTTTGTTGATGAGACTGTCTTTTTTCCATTGGATGTTCTTTATTGCTTTGTTGAAGATTGGTTGACCATAAAGCCCATTTCTGGGCTCTCTGTTCTGTTCCACTGATCCATGTGTCTGTTTTTGTGCCAGTACCATACTGTCTTGATGATTACAGCTTTGCAACAGAGCTTGAAGCCCAGAATTGTGATGCCCCCAGCTTTGCTTTTCTTTTTCAACATTCTTCTGGCTATTTGGGATCTTCTCTAGTTCCATACAAATTTTAGGATTATTTGTTCCATTTCTGTGAAAAAGGTTGATGGCATTTTGATAGCGATTGCATTGAATATCTAGATTGCTCTAGGTAGCATAGACATTTTAACAATATTTGTTCTTCCAATCCATGAGTATGGAATGTTTTTCCATTTCTTTGTGTCCCCCTCAATTTCTTTCATGAGTATTCTATGGTTTTCTGAGTACATATTCTTTGCCTCTTTGGTTAGATTTGTTCCTAGTTATTTTATCGTTTTGGGTGCAGTTGTAAATGGGATTAACCCCTTAATTCCCCTTTCTTCTGTCTTGCTGGTGTATAGAAATGCAACTGGTTTCTGTGCATTGATTTTATATCCTGCCACTTTACTGAATTCCTATATGAGTTCTAGAAGTTTTGGGGTAGAGTCTTTTGGGTTTTCCACATAAAGTATCAGATCATCTGCAAACAGTGAGAGTTTGACTTCTTCTTTACTGATAATCCAGAGTTATGACTGATAGGGGTAATTGATCTCTATGTTGGCATCCTATAGGTACAGCCTGTGGGATATTTTATTCTATAGGCCATACCATTTTTTGGTAAGATTTTAAAGCATTTAGAATTAGGTCTGCATTGCTACTGTTCATTACTTTAGAAGAGTATGGACCTGAATTCTTTCACAAAGTGCAAAGCACAAAGTGAAGAAAAACACAGATTACTGTTGCTGGGAGATTCCCCAATTGCCAGACTGTTAGTCCCATCTGAGGACTGATAAATCATACATTGCATTGATTACTACTGACCACAAATTTCTTTATCTCTCACAATCTGGCTCCCTCCTCCACTATTCAAGTCACTCACAATTTGATTGTTTTTTGAAGCTTATAATACTCGTAGGTGTAAAATATATTTTTCTCTTTTTTTCTAATTTGCCACCATTCTCAATCTTCCTGTGCCTTAAGCATATCATTTTTTATTTCTTTCTGATATTCTTTTTTCTATCCCCTTTCCTTCTCTGCTTCTTCCCATGCTTTAATATATACATTTCCTAAATATCTATCCAATTTTTTGTTCTTCTTCACTGACTATATAAAAAATATAAGCCATTCTTAAAAGCTTAAAATCACCTCTATGGGAAATGTTACAACCCTAAGCTATTTCTTGAACTACATTTCTAATATTCCACAAAACTCTTTATCTAGGACACTTTGCAAACTTTTTCAACTCAATACATTTAAGAGCAAATATATAATTTTACCTACACATAGGTAGGTAAAATTATGCTTGCACATTCCCTATGTAATGACACAACACTCCTTTCAGGATCTCAGATTTAAACTCTTGTCTTTGTATCGTTTTGATTTCTTCCTTCTCCTTATCTATAACTTTCTCTCCAATTCAATACTTTCAGCCTTCCTAAAATATCTTCCACTCATTGTCTGCGTTCCCTTTTAACCACCTGAGTAACACTATTGCCTCTTTTTTACTTATGTCCTTTCAGTGGTTTCCTGACTGATAAACCAACTTCCAATGTGGGTTTCTATTAATCTGTGCAGTTTTATTCATCTTATGCTTTGCTCCCATATTAATCTTCCTCAATGGGAAACTTTAACTGTACTGTTCCTTAGGCTCAAAAATGCCATGGGCTTCTATTGCCTTTGTTCTTACTTAGCCTTCCATATACCCTTTGCTCTAGTCAAACTAAACTCTTTTCTGTATCCTGGAAGTCTTCAGGGTTGTGGCCATTCTGTGTCTTTCTCTTGGTGTTCTATCTGCTTAGAATTTTCTATCATCTTCTCTCTGAACTTCAATTCATATTCATTCTTCAAGGTCACACTCAAAAGCCAACCTCCCTAAAAGTCTACCATATCTACTCATTTGAAAATAATGACTCTCTCCTCTAAAAATCCTGCTGTGTAGCCTTCGCTAGTCTAATGTAACTACAGCAGTAAATGTCCTTTTTCTTTTTTGGGAGGTTGGGGGGGGGGCTGTATTTTTTTTTTTTTTCGCCCAAGGGTATGGACTTTATGTACATCACTTCAGTTGCAAAATTCAAATGCAGACCTAGTTTTTGGTTGGCATTATAAAGTGTAGACTGTTAAGCTTGCATAGATCTAGGTTTTGAAATCTAGATATATCTAGCCTAACCAAAAAGAGGGTGTCCTCTTGAGTAAGCCATGGACGCCAAATCCCCATAAAGCAATGCACGCTTATTTGATTATACTTGTTCTCTCTGTGAATGTACCTTTCCCAGTGTTCTTGCCAAGATAGAGTTGGTAGTAGTGGTGGCAGTGTTATGGAGGGGAAAGAAAAGAATGGGAGTGAGATGTCAAATTATTTGGTCCAAAGTAAACTTTTTTCTTCCTGGCTTTCTAGAATTTAGTAGTATCATCCTAAAATAACAAATATCCCTAGCACTCATCTAGAGACCCTGTTATTTCTTGATAATGTTGAGTGACAAGTATGTGGTAATGAGAAAAGACATGTATAGTGTAGATTAAATCTTCAATAAATAATTGCCAAATAAATTAATAAGCTTCCCATTTATATTCTCACTGTGATTAGGACAAAAGCAAACAAGACCTGGAAAATGACACTGGATTACCATAATCAGCTGGTTACCCCCAAAACATCTATTATTTTGGATGTGTTCTCCTTTTTGGAATAGGTCAATTTAGCTTAATCTTCAACTATCAATTCTTCTAATATACTTTTTCTTGGTTCTCATTTGTCTCAACCATTTGTGCCTTTACTTGCCATGAGAGGCTCTCTTGCCTCAGGAATTTTACAAATTTCAAGTTAGCTTTGTGTCATGATCCTCTTTATCCTAGAGTAATTCATTCTTCCATAGGACATCAAAATGCATAACCCAATAAATTGTGTCTTTATATGTTATATATAATACAGATAGACATGTATATACATGTGTATGAAATATATATATACACATATACATATATATATACATATGTGTGTGTGTGTGTGTGTGTGTGTGTTTAAAATTTCACAAAATTCTGTGTCTGAAATAACTAAGGAAGTAGAAGTAGGTCAGTGGGTGGTGGGGGTTTCTTCCACCACTATTAGTAGGGCAGCCTACCACACAGGTGGTAAAATGAATTTTGAAGGCCATTGAACATTCAGTATTTGTCCAATTTATCATAATTATAGTAACACCTGGGCCCAATGTTCATATACTCACTGATGGAATCTAATGAGGAAAGAATTGCTTCTGTCACCATTTGGAGGATTTTATACCTATCTTAAAAGATTTTACAGAACTTAAACCAACTCTTTCGTTTTACAGATGAAGAAACAGAGGCCCTAAATGTAAAGTGGCCACCTTAGGGCACACAGCCCATTAACCCCACACAGCTTATTAAATTTAGAATAACCAAATAGGATTGGCTACAGTCATGTAGTTCTAAACACTAGTATCACTGAACTCTTTCTATTCAGGGGAGATGACTTGGGTAATGATCACACACCTGGGCCTTTCTTTGTAAATGCTATTCATGACGCCAGCATTTCCTTACATCCTTTTTCTGCCTGATGAATTATAAGAAATTCCCCAAGTCCTAGATCTAATACCCTTCTCCTCTCTGGAGACTCCCTAGATTTCTAAGGCAGAAGCCATTGTTCATTCCTAGTGGTTTCATAGCCCTGCTTGATATCTCTACTACGATATTGTGTCCTTATGATTTGTACTTTTATCTGTTATACTAATGAATTTTCAAATCCTTGAGAGAAGAGGCCTTGACCATCACATCTATTCATTTCTGCAAGTAAACTCTGGCTCCTACTGAGCAACTGCAAAAGTATATTTGCTAAATGAAAGCATTAAAATTAAAAATGAGAATAAAGAGATTTTTATTATTCTATCATTTTGCGTGTTACACCTGTATACACACACTTTAAATCCAAGCTACTAATTGGGAGTTACTGGTGGAGGAGTAAGGGAGAGAAATGCCTAATGTCTCTCCTTTCCTTTTCTTCTTTCCCTTCCCTTCCCTTCCCTTCCCTTCCCTTCCCTTCCCTTCCCTTCCCTTCCTTTCCCTTCCCTTCCCTTTCCTTTGCTTTGCTTTGCTTTTCTTCTATACTTCTTAGAAGTGGACCAGCATGAATATTAAAAGTTTAGACAGACACATCAAAAGATTCGGGTCATAATTTCATTATGTTTGACAAGTCCTTTGTACTTTCTGCTTCTCAGTTTCCCAAAGTCTCAAATGGGAATAATGCTAATATTTCAAAGATATGTAATGAAGGAGAAATTGGGTTTTATACATGAGGCCATTTAAAAATATAAAAAAGCAATGCTCATCTGGCTATTGTTAAGATGACCAAGACTGTAATGATGATAATATACTCTAGAAGATGAGGAAAAGGGTATGGATCTGAACCTCTAATACTACCTTTTTTATTCAGCACTAAAATTTCATCAAATGTTTTTACTGAATGTCACTGCCCAAGAACTTCTGGTTTCTTTAATTATCAGCAATCCCCACTATCATTTAATATTTCATGTTGTTCAATCATTGTTCTGTGAACATGCAGAAGTTGTCATTTTCTACAGCAGACACTGGGAATAATTTGGGCTCTGAACAGTGCTATAAATTTCACCTTTATCACTTACTTGGCCCTGTAACTATATGTGAGCTAAAAACAAGACAAAACAAACAAACAACTCATTAAATCTTAGACACTATCTGTCAAATGGGAGTAATAATCAAAGATGCCTTATAGGGTTCTTTTTATAGTAAAATGAAATATTGATGGTTTTGTGTAACATTTTGGCACCAAAGTAAGTAATTGAAAGAAATAAATAAAAGGTAAAAGATATTATTAGTTATCTACAATCTTATTAGATATCTAGAATATCTTTTTCTCATCTACCATCATAACAGAAGTTTTAATACTATAACAACATCTTTGAAATACCTGCATAGTGAGGAAAGCACAGGATCTAGAAACAGACCCAAGATAAATGAAATATTGATGGTTTTGTGTAACATTTTGGCACTAAAGTAAGTAAATAAAAGAAATAAATAAAAGGTAAAAGATATTATTAGTTATCTACAATCTTATTAGATATCTAGAATATCTTCTCTCATCTACCATCATAATAGAAATTCTAATACTATAACAACATCTTTGAAATACTTGCATAGTAAGGAAAACACAGGATCTAGAAACAGACCCAAGTTAAAATACTGGCTTTCCCTTTTACTAATGTATAAACAGGATGATAAGTGAAATACATACCACATGACATTGTTCAGATAAAATAAGCAGTGTATTTAGACACTTGCATATACAACATCAGGGATATAATAGTAATAATAATGGGGTGATAAATAATAGTAATATTTAACACATATGTGGTAAAAACTTTTATGACTCTATCTCTAGTCTAAACACTGTACACATATTAACTCATTTATTTTGTGCACCAACCTATTTCACATATAAAGGAACTCAGGAACTGGGAGGTTTAGTGATTTGCCTGGAGTCTCATGGCCAGTTAAGTAGGGAATCCTCATTTAAAGCCAGGTCCTCAGACCTCAGAATCCGTGTAGGCAGAGAACATTTTGTTTTTATCCATCCAATAAATGATAGCTGTAATTGGTTGAATCTCCTGCAATATTCAAATATTCATAGGAGAGTTAGCCCCAGCCTAGTTTTTATTCAGGTAAAGCATTCTGGAGCGCCCCTTATCAGTAGGCATTAGGTGGACCTGAAATAGAGGGCTGCCCAAATGCTCCAGAGTTAGGAAGAGATAAAATGGACGGCGGGGACGGGGGATAGGAAGGTTACAAGAACCCAAAATCTAACTTTGTATTCTAATTTCCCTCACTCTTTACCATTACTTACCCCCACAGATTAGAAAGTAAATGAGAGCCTTTCAGTCTGGGACAAAATAATTCTTCTAGAATTGACCTAAGAAGCCATGCATCAGCGCCAGGGGCCTGAGTCACTCCTGAGATGTGGCCGTGGACACACTGGGAACGCACCACCGCCACCGGTTCTGTGGTTCAGTAGCCTCAGCTATCTGCCCAGACCCTGAATTTCTGGAAGAGAAGTGGAAGGATGTAGGAATAAAAGACAAGACTTGGAAGGGGGCCACAGACCATTTAGAATCAAACATTCCCTGCCTCAGTATTTGTGGCTTTTATGTTCCCCTATTCCTGTAATTGAAATATTGTTCATGCAATGAAGAGTCCAGGGCAGAGTGCTTTGCCAGCTGAACGTGCGGTCTACAAGAGAACAGTGGGCTCTATCCCAGC
Organism: Mustela lutreola; assembly: GCF_030435805.1. NCBI lineage: Eukaryota > Metazoa > Chordata > Mammalia > Carnivora > Mustelidae > Mustela > Mustela lutreola. The sequence continues at coordinate 31,952,940 of NC_081300.1, read as the reverse complement.
ATGAGCCCAGGCGGACTGCAGGGTCTGGTCGGGGTCTGCCAGCCCCTTGCCACAGGGTCCAATGCCTCGGCCACGGTCTCCACTTCGCTCCAGAAAAGCAGAAGCAGTGTGAGCAGTAAGGTGGCCTCGAGAATAGGCCGTCCACGGATAAGTGCAAACACTGGTCTCCATGATTAATATAGATTTTCAAAATACTCAGTTCTTGAGGGAAAACACATTATTAGTGGTAGGAGCAGCAGAGGAATAATAAACTATTTAATTTGAGTTTGCTTTTAGGTTCGAAGCGCACGCACTAACACAGCGCGTTCTTACTGATGTCTCTCGCTCAGGTTTTCACTTCTTTAGTGGTGACCTGCTATTCAGTCTATTAAATCTCCTTCCTAAATCCCTAAACTCATTCGAGGCCTCCATCACTTTCTCCCTCCCCCATCCTGTCTTCAAATCTACCTTTTTAAAGCCCCTTTTCTTCCATTTGTTCTCTAAACAAAACTCCACAGCCATTCCCACACTTCCTTTCCAGATGCTGCTAACAACAAATTATTCCCTACGGGTTTTAGCTAGGATTTCACCCCTGTTCCATTTGGCTCTCAGGACACATTTGTTGAACTCAAAAGCCTTTTAACTGCCTTTTTTTTCCTTTTCTCCTCGGGAAAACTCATAACAGCACACTGTTTCTCTCCCCAGAGCAAGTGACAGGCCCCAGAAATAATGAAACATTGAAAAAAAAAACTCTATCAAGTAAAGCTTTGATAGTTGACCTATTTGGTCACTGTCTTTAACAACAACTTCATATTATTTTTCTTTTCTACTTTTTGTTTCATTTAAAGATCTATATTTATATTCATCTGGTAAATAATAATGATAGGACACCATCTGATCAATACTGAATATACAGTGATCCTGAACTTAACTTCAACTGAATATTGATTTATGTTTTCAAAATTTGAATATTTGTTTATGTCTTATAAATACTCAGCTGTGTTTTAATAACTGTTTTCCCCCAATGTTCTCATAGTATTATGAATAGATAACTATAAAAAAATTGTTATTGTTCCTGTTGTGGTTGTTATGTATTCATTTTGTTTTATTTTGTTGTTCTGCACTTTAGGTACAGAGCAAAAAGAAAGCCATAATAAGGAAAGAACTACTTATTTGAATAAGCAATTATTGGAAATACAGAAGGTGTTGTTCATGTTCACCTTCTGTTGTCATGGATCTGTGCAGCTCCTATTACTTAGCTTTTATTTTCTGGTGAAAGCCTCACTCTCAAAATGTTAGCATTCACATTAATTTATCTATAACTTCTACAAGCACAAAACCCAACTGTAGACATAATATGGATCTGTGGCCACTGGCTTAGCCAGATGTGATGCCTGCTAAGTGACAAATTCAGGGTCTGAGAACAATATAAACAGATCCCTGGCTTTTTCTCTAGTGTTAGAACATTCAGTCATATATGCATGTGTAAAATGGAAAATGATAGTATGGTTGTATCTTAAAGAATATTTAATTAAAATATCTGTAACATAAACCCCCAGAGATTTCCAGGAATGATATGTTGTTGACCACAGCATAATGCTTCATAAAGATTGAAAGAAGACTAAGAATGAGAAATCGAGTGTTTTACTCTATATTCTTCTTTTCTTTCTCTTTAATTTAAACCCCTGGAAAAAAAGAACTGTGACTTCATGGTCAGTGTTGGCAATTATTTCCACTGAGCCTAGAACAGAGTTCTGTCACTGCAGGCATTCTGTAAGGGTTGATTAACTGATACAAACTAGGAAAGTAAAACAGGTATATTAATTACCAAAGGGAATAAGTTAAGAGTTTCTAGTGGTACAACAGAACAGAGCTTGTGAAGGGAGTCCCTGATTGCTTTAAGGATTATTATTCTATGCCCCTTACTTTGGGTCACATAGAAGCAAAAATAGGATAGGTGTTCAGCCTACCTTTGGCACACTGACTTTGAAGTTATCTTAATCATCTTTTCCAAGGTGAGAAGTCAGATTTTCCTAAAACACTTTGCAACTCGATACATATTAATTATAACTTATCCTAATGACTTCCCAGCACCAGAAAGTTATAAGACAGATTAAATTAATACAAAAACAACAACACAAGTAACTTTAAAAACATTAAAATGCTTTAAAATATCTTAAGATATCTCCCTCACTGAAAACATTCAAATAGAGCATGAAAACCTTATCAGGGGCAAATAGAAAAGTCTGTGGTATAATCTGAGGTTAAGTAACCTGCAAAATCTTTTCAAAATCCCCCAACTCTATAAACCCCAATTAGTCCAACCTGAAGTATAAATATTCTGTGATATGATTCACCACTCCTTATAGCCCCACAGTACAGTGGAAATATGGAACCTTCAAAAGTCCTGCTTTCGGGACACCTGGGTGGCTCAGTCTGTTAAGCCACTGCCTTTGGCTCAGGTCATGATCCCAGGGTCCTGGAATCGAGTCCCATATCTGGCTCCTTTCTCAGCGGGAAGCCTGCTTCTCTCTCTGCCTCTGCCTGCCACTTTGCCTACTGTGTTCTCTCTCTCACTCTCTCTCTGACAAATAAATAAATAAAATCTTAAAAAAAAAAAAAAGTTCTGCTTTCACCCCTTATTTCAGCTTCATTTACTTGGGGGAAAAAGTGGTTCATAATGGCTGACTCCTAAGGAAATAACCAAGAAGACAAGGAACAAGCAAAGTTTTATGAAGAAATAAGGGATAAATGGAAAGATCTGGATTATGTACCAAAACTTATTTAATGAAAAAATGATTTTACAAACCCCCTGAAACATAAAGTATGTAAAAGGATGATAGATTGATACCCAGGGATGCAGATGATATTAATGTGCTCAGAATCAAGAGCCCATAAAAATATACTTATTCAATCAAATAAAAAATCAGGTAACTACTGAAGGCTTCATTAAATAACAGTAACATTTAGATCCTTGGGACACAGAGATGATTTGAATAGGGTCCATCATTAAGATATCTGTAGTCTAGTGGGGAAATAACATATGAAAAAATTCACTGGAGTATTATATGCTCACGATAGTATCCCAAGCAGAGGCAACAGTGTACCTGACATGTGAAGGTTGCTCAAAAAATATTTGCTAAATGAATGAAATGCTAAAATTAGGCAAAAACATGGTCTTGTGGAAGCTGTAGTAAGCCTAATTAAAAGCCAGGGGTATGCCTTAAAATGGAAGCGGTGTTTGAACTGAATCCTAAAGATAAGTTGGAGTTTGATAACAGAAGAGGGGGAAAAAAATAGTCTTCTGAGCAAAAGGAACACTGTGTGAAAAGGCATGGGATTTTGAAAGTACAAATGAATTAAAATGACAGCAAAAATTTCATTAGAACTGGACCATCGATACAGTAAGGGCAGGAGCCATAGCTGAGGTTAAGGGATAAGACAAGGTTACCTGGTGAGAGGTCTTGAATAACGTTAAAATTGGATTTTTAGTTGAAATGCAGTGTAGAATTGTTTGCACATGATTAGGAGCTGCACTGGTCACAGTGAATAGGGGTTAAATCTGTCTAATGTAGCAAGATGGTGGCCATTACAGCTATATTTGCTGTCATTTGAGTTCTCTCCAGGCCATCTGGGCTACACTGAAATTCCAATCAGCATAAGGATCTCATTTATATACTAACAATATGGAAGTGTGCTCAGATCCATTGTATCAGATTTTGCTTCAAATCTTGTCATTGTTATTTTATGAAAACAAATCTGGAATATGGTAATCTCTTGTTCAAAACTATGAAGGGGTCTCTGTGGCCTTCTGAGTACATTGAAACCCCTTGACATGGCTACTCCTAAATAAAACTTTTCTCTCTCATTCTCACCAGTGGTCCCTATGTAACTTAAATCTGTACATTGCTTCTTTGTCCAATGATGAAAAAACAGGTGTCAAGAGAAAATATATTTCTCAAATATAAATCCTTCTATAAACTCTCCCAAATCCTGCAAAAATAGTCTTTTTTCCTACCCCAGTTTACTTCTGTCGTGTTGTTCTGTTAAGTCATCTAAAGACCTTCTGTTATAAGCCGAGCCACATCACTGAAGACAGATAAATAAATGTGGCTACTGTTTCCTGTACTTTGGAAAGTTATTCCTAAGTATGAATAAAACAAGGTGAATATAGAAAGCCCTGATCCAGACATATGGATGAGTCATTTTAAAGAAGCAAATCCTGCCTTCTGGGCAAGGTATAGACACCCAGAACTCCCCTGAGCCCCCTGTCTTTTTCTTTTGTTAGGAGAAAAGTACATTCCTGGTTTAATCTCTCTAATTAAATAGCAACTTCTTCCACAGCTCTGGAGGTGGTTACATCCGAAAGCAATAAAACCCAGGATTCCTTCACTCAAAGAATCCTCCTAGTTATCTGTCTTCTAGGTCACATATCACAGGAGAGACCCTTAGGGCTGAATTTTTAAAAGGCAACCGGGCTTTTTCCTGTGAAGATGACAGGTGTGTTATGTATTACATTGGACAATGACATAAGAATTTCCAGCATGAAAGACTCCTCCTATCCCGTTCTACCCTCTTGAAGTGATCAAAGGTTTAAAGAATATTCATGTCCAATCCCTTAATGGTGCTGAGGCTGAAATATATGTGGAGATACCCAGGAGATTTTAAAAAAGTGCTGCAAGTAAAGTTCTCACTGTCAAAGCTTGGTAAAGCTCGTGTGTGGGATGATGTTCTTAAAGTGAAGAAGGAAGTTCAAGATTGATATTGGCTCCCCACCACTGCCAGAAGTTGAAACTTTTTCTAAGTTCTCGGGCACTGTTCATGGACTTTTACTAAGATCTACCCTCAAATATTGTTTCTCACAGTTTCTCCTGGATTCTGAGAGCATGCTAGGATTCCCTTTTATATGCTCTGGCATGCACTAGTTTCTAAGCCAAGTACTCAGATAGACTGTGAACTTCATGAAGGCACAAACTCTTTCTACCTTGTCTGTTAGCATCAAACACATGGTGTATGATAAGCACTTAAATTTTGTTTGAAAAATGAAATGTTAAATTAATGACGTAGGTAGGTTTTGTAGTTAACGAAAGCTATTTCCAGCATGGAGTAAGAGAGCAACAACAAAAAAAATTTTCCCTAATAGAATCTCTTGCATGACTTTTTGTTCTTTCTATAACATGAAAATAAAAGTGCATTACCACCAAAGACTTTGAGAGCACGTTTGGACATAAGCTACTTAGTAATCAAGAAGTCCTCACTTCAAAATGACTACATGATTTACATAAAGCTTTACCAATGTGTTCTCTCTTCCCCACAACTGATTTTTAAAATATCCCAATGATTTGATCTAGTCTAGGATTTCCTATAATTCAGAACACTAGAAATATCTTCAATTCATATATATCCAGCTAAGGATCAGAAATAAATCATCACTGATCAGAACCCAGCTCTACCCCACAAATACAAAGCTCAAGAGGCTGGCTGGTGTTTATGAAAGCCAGGTTAAAATTTTCCTTCTAGGACCCTGAGCGGCTGCAGCTTCTTCATCTGCCTATAATTCTTTGATGGCTTTGAGTTTTTTGTTTGTTTTTTAAAACACTTGAAGAGAGATGCTCCCTATGGAATGTCTCCCTTTATTTCTGTATTTTAAAAAGTTGGATAACTTGTATGAATTTGCTTATCTAGGGAAAAAGCCCCTACTAAAACCTAGACATTTGTCTATTCTCGTTAATAATTACATTTTATGGCTACAGAAAGATTCACTTTGTTGTGACTTTATTAGGTCAAATGACATAATTATTGTTATTTAGAGAACAAAAATGAGAAACAATAAGAAAAGCAGACTTTGTGATATATGCAAAGATTATCTAATAGATGAATCCTCCTTTTCTTTAGAAGCTCTATCAATAACCTTGGTAACAAGAATTTTAGAGCTAGATTTAGAGAAAATGCATTTAAAATTTCAGATTTTTGAGGTGAAGAAACTGAGGAACAAAGATATCAAGTTGAACGAAGTTCACTAAGGTACTTATAGCTTAGCTGGCACTGAAACTCAGATAATGTCCCAAAACATTCAATGGTTATGAGGCTGTGGAAAGTTCAGCAAGTTGTTATCAAATGCCCTTTCTTTGAAATGTTTACGCTTGCACTGAGGCAGGTGTCTCCAGGGTAGCTACCACAAGGCCCTGCATCTTTAGGTCTCCACTTCTTCTCTCCTTCCTTCCACTCCTTGGTACACTTTTCTTTGTATTCCTGTCATGGTGGCTTTCCAATGTTCTTGGAAAACCCCTAGTCACTTGGCTCCCAACCAGCAACATGCTCTGCTTAGAACCTACCTTTAATGCCTCTCCTGATCTAGCCAATGTTTGGTCATTACTTCCATCTCTATTGTTTCCAAACATTTTCACATCATGGCATAACTAGAAAATGGTAAAATGAGCAAACAAACAAACAAAAACACTAAAGTAAAATGAGAAGACTGCTCACAGTAGGGTGATTATCTCTGGATCTTCAGCCAGCCTGAGTCCTATCCAGTCACACTGAGGGCAAAGGATCCAATTCTGGCCATATGTGTAACTTATTTATACTCCATTGGCCAGAGATGAGAAATATTACTAACCATTCACCCCTTAGTAATTATTGAATAAATTAATGAAAGGTCAAAATACCCAGAGTCCTACAATGAATAGCTGGAAGATGTGGGATAAAAACCCAGGATGTCTAGAGTTACAGACAGTGTCATCAAAACTATACTGCTTCTACTCTCAATTTTTTAAAATGTTATTAGGGAAACAATAAAATATATAGTTTCAATGTGAATTTTAAAATCTGGTTATTCTTCATTTATTTTAAAATTTTGGATAACCAGAAAACCCCATCTGTGAATATCTCTGACCCTCAATATGTACTTGTACAATTTAGTTTTGCTTTCTCCTGTGTCCCAGGCAATGTGCTATGTTATACATCTACAAAAATGTGTGTCATGAATAACTCACCAGGCATGCACTTCTGTCCATCAGTAACTGGACTTTATTAGTAGCAGCAATCACTAAGCAAGTGTGATTTATACCTCTTTCTCCAAGTCTGAAGACTGGCTTTATTGGAATTTACTCCCAGAACTCGTACATAGCCCCACTATGAAGTATGGAAAGTTTACCCTTTTTGCCCTCCTCACCCTCCCTGTTTTTCTACACTATTATTCTGTTGAGAACAGATCTTCTCTAGACCTTAAAACACTCCATTCCCATCCACTCTATCAGTACTTTTCTGCTCTCTCTGACTACAGCTACAGAAAGAAATATGTATGTTAAGGTGTAGATGACTGATTAACTTAAAACAAACATTTTTAAAGAACATATTAAAAAGACGATGCTTAAATAAACATGTCAAATGGACTGAAGTCTATTATGTATTTGTGCTTATTATGGAGACCAGTTTAGGATTCATTTTGGGGTTTGGGGTTCCCTACCTAATGTCTCTCAAATCAAACTGCACCGATGGCTGACTACCAGAGGCCACACCAGTGCTATGCATGTCCTAGAGATAATAGAAACCCTTGCAGTGCATTCCCCAGACTCTTCAACAGAGCTCAGATCCATTGTACTCCTTCTTTGTCTATTGCTTACTTTCAAATTCTCTTTCATACTTTAATTAAGCTCCTTTTGGACTCTGAGGAGTTAAAGAGCTTTGCTAAAGAATAATGACAGAAACAGAGAGAAAAGGAAAAACTCTTTTTGAAGAGAACTTTTTCTGTTTCTGTTTTGTTTTTGTTTTTGTTTTTTCATTATCATTATTCCCTAGGATTCCCAGCTGTAGCCATACTCTGTGTCTACATACACACATGTGGGAGAAGGGCAAAGATGGATGTTGGCATGAGCAGAAAATGGTGCTCCCTAGGGCAATGAGATTAAAAGGCCACTATGTTTAGGGATGGGCATAAGTGTACGAGAGAGAAAGAAAAATAGAGACAGAAAAATTACAAAAGGAGAGATGAAAAAGATTAAGACAAAGAACGAGAAAAGGGGAAGAAAGGAAAGACAAGAAAGGAGGGAGGGAGCCAAGGATGGGGGAGAAGACAGAGAAAGAGAGGTTAGCACTAGCTCACCTGGGATGCCCTGAATGGTAAATTTCTAATAAGGAGATGAGGCTACTGAATGATTTACTGCTAATCCCATAGCAAGAGCAGGAGGAGGTGAAGGAACAAAGGTTTACAGTCCCTTTGGAGATTTGTTTCATCTGCACATCAGTCCACAATTAATGGCCATTTAGCTGTTGTTCTCCTGCTGGACACTGGTGGATTGATTCAGTAAATAAAAGTGACAGAGCAATGTCCCATGGAGGCAGGCGGCAGAGTCTCTGCACCTGTTATTTGTGAATCTCTGCTTGCCAGGGTCGTTGACCTTTAGAAGCTGGTGAAAATTAATAAGTGAAAGCACAAAGCTGCATGCTGAAAAAAAAAAAAAAAAAAGGCAATCAGAGGACCCAGGCAGCAGTTAGACTACCTTTCTTAAAAACTGGCCAGTAACCTCTGAAGAGTTATCACATCTCAGCCTTCAGACCAGCAGCCTCATGAGAGGTGAGACTACTGGTCAAACACCTCTCAGCCAGTTTCACTAAGTAGTCCAAGAAGGCCCAGGGAAGCGGAAACATTGAGATTCTCTGGGAGCGGAAAACTACAATTCATCTTGCCAGTGTAGGGTTCAGCCTGCCCATTTTTCCTTGAGGCAGTCTGGGGGCAGCTGGAGGTGGGTGGTGAAGGGCCCAGCCAAACTGGGCTGGCACATCTGAGCAGCTGTGCTTGGCATGGCTATCTGGTGAGCAAACAGCTGCAGTGGGTAACTGATCATTTGCAAATAGTTAATGACAGATTTGTCCTTTGTGTTCACTGCCATAGGAGAGGAGAAAAATAAAAGGGAGGGAGAGTCAGGCCAGGGGATTTTATGGCTGCTGCTACTGCAACTGCTGTTGTTATCGTGGTTGTTTCAAAAGTGATAAGAAGGTCAACCAAAGTTAACAGGGTTTGCTTCTTTCCTGGGCAAGCTGCCTCCAGACCATAGGCTATGGGCAGACCATGGTGATCAAGGAACATGAAACTTACAAGGCCTAAAACAGGATTTGTCAACCTGGTGTATTTTTATTTTCTTCTTTTTTTATTTCTCTCTACTTCCATATTTTTTGTAACTTGGCTTTTGTTTTGTTATTTATTTCTCAGTAAATTGCAGTCATTTAGCAAGCGTAACTAGCCTTTGTTTGCCATGCAGATGAGGAAAAGCCTGGGTTTAGTTAAGTGAGTTACTGAGCATTAAATAGTGCACTTGATCCACCTATGACTGTTAGTTGAGGGATTATAAAAGACACCTGCCCTCATATGTCCCTAAATAGAGTTGCGGCATTAGCAATGCATCCATCTGAGTTAAGGCAAACTAAGTTTACAGAGTCCTCCTTTAAATGGCTCATTCCACTGCGATATAACTCACTTGTTTTATTGTAGTGCATCTAACCCATCAGTGGGGCTAGAAACCCTGTCACCAAAATATGTGCTGAATCTGGCCACTTCCATTCCCACTGCCATCAAACTAGCCAAGCCAAGCCATCACTGGATCTTCCCTGTGTTTTTGCATTATGCTACTAACTGGCCTCACATTTTTCCTCGATTACCCCTCTTCCATCTTCCTCCACCAGTAATCAGAGTAATCCTTTAAATCAAACCATGCCACCAGTGGAAAACCCTCAGCAGTTCTCCCAAGTACTTAGGATAACATCCAAATTACCTACCTTGACCTGCAGCCTGAACACTAACTCTTCTATTCCCTAATCTCAACCTATTCACTATTCTCTATCCCCTCACAGGCTTTCTGGCTATTCTTTTAACACGAGAAACTTGTTCTTGCCTCAGCAGCTTTGACTTTGCTATTTTCTCTCCCTGGAATTATCTCCCTAAAATGTCCACTTGGCTGAAACCTTCTCAACATTCAGGTCTCCTCTCAAATATCATTCTAGGGAAAAGGCCTTCCCTGATCACCCTGTGTAAAGCAGACTTCTCTCTGTTGGTCTTACAATTCCCTGATTCTGAGTATCCCCATCACTGAGAAAAATACACGAAGTGAAGTTCAATATGTCTTCTGTAATGAAGAAATTAATTGGGGCGCCTGGGTGGCTCAGTGGTTAAGCCTCTGCCTTCGGCTCAGGTCATGATCTCAGGGTCCTGGGATCGAGTCCTGCATCGGGCTCTCTGCTCAGCAGGGAGCCTGCTTCCTTCTCTCTCTCTCTGCCTGCTTCTCTGCCTACTTGTGATTTCTCTCTGTCAAATAAATAAATAAAATCTTTAAAAAAAAAAAAAAAAAAAAAAAAAGAAATTAATAAAATTAGGAGAATTACCTTATTAGAGTTTTAAAAAACTAGCACTGAAGGATGGAGAAAAATAATCCTTTTGAGAGAAAGCAAGCAAGGAGGGGAAAGGAGGAAGATCTAGGATATGGAATTTATCAGAAGGAGGTGGGTGTAGAGCCGGGGCTGGCCACACACCACATTAAGAGGAGGGAAACTTAGAAGTGTAGGGGCCTTCAAGAGAAATATATAATGTGTAAGGGGAGATTAAAGGCAAGAAGCAAGCAGAAATAACATGTGAGAATCACTAACTTCTTTTTAAGTACAGTTTTTGTGTTGTTATCTTGTTTTGTTTTGTGTGTGTGGCAAAAGTAATCTATACTCAAACATTAAGTGTTGAATGGCTAGCGAGTCCTTCTTACTAAGCCAGAATTAACAACCTCTAGGTTATGAAAAGTGTAAAAAATATCCAAGTTGTTTTCCAGACTTCTTCAATTCCCAATCTCCCATGTTCTTTAATGGCATTATCAGCGAACAATCTAAATGGGAATCGGCTCATAAAACCTGTCCCAAGCCAAGAAGGATGGGATCATTTCATGGCTTACAAGGAGCTCAACTGCATCATCTACCCCAAAGTGCCCTTAAAAGTAGTTGTGAGATCCTGGCTTTCTAGTCCAATGATGCCAGATGGTTTATAGAACCCCAGAGAAAGTGAGAAGCATCTCTGTAAGCCTCAGAGCCCAATACCTGGTAATTATCAAGGCTAACTCAAGAATATGTATAGATAGAAAAGTAATTTTTTAAAATCCAAATCAATTGAGGGTTGAGCTCATAAGAAAACAGAATAGGCAATTATTTATTCTATTTATTATATGATGTGTAATAAATTTTTCAACTACACCATCATCACAGACATACTGATGAACTACACACTCACATACCCAAACATACCCACATCAAATAACTTTTATTATCACACTATGATTTTTCCTGAAAATGCTGGGAATCTGAAGGTTCCGATTTGGCTTGAGCAATGATTAAAGGCTTTATCAACCACAGATTATCAGGGAGTTATTTTGAGGTGATATATAAATACAGTGAGCTGACATGAGGAAATGGGACCTTGTGATTTTTAAGTAAGAAAATAGATTCCAAAATATGGCAGGAAATAAGCATCCTTAAAATTTCTGCTTTAATATGTATGGAGTGGGAACCTAAGAATGAGCATTTCTAACAAGTTTCCAGGTGATGCTGGTGTTTTTTTTCCAGGTTCCAGACTTTAAGAATCACTGATCCTAAGTTCTAATTTGACAAATGAAGTATCTAAAGGCTACAAAGATTTAAAGTTTCTGGAAAGATTCAAGTATATGTGGCATTAAAGCATTTATCCACAGATATTTATCAGTCATTCATTAGTGCCTGGGGAATGTTCTTCCTACCCTTCCCACTAGAAGAATGTGGCAGGGTGACCATCAAATTTTTGAGAAGGCTATTGTGCTTATGTTAAATGACTTATGGATACTTTCAGAGGACTTCCTTACACTTCTCAGATTAAGTGGGGGAAGAACTGGCACCAGGTTACTGATTGTGGTGGCCTGGGCTCCTATCATGGACTCATATGCAGATGGGCATGGCTGTGCTCTGCCTTCTCCAGCTCCAGTACATTCTCCTTTCTTGGATGCCTCCACCTCGGCTAGGGAATTTGGTTGACAAAAGAAATTTGTTTAATTCCTCTTTGAATATATTGGTTGTCCTTGTTTTTTACTGCAGAAAACTTCGTCAGAAAACTCAGTTAAGAGCAGATAATATAACCCAGACCCCCAGATGTGTGATCATTTCCCTCCCTATAGAAAACTGCAGAATGACTTGCCAAGTCACTGGACAGCTTGGGGCAACAGAATTGGCGCCCATGGAAATAACATAAAAAGGCAAGGTTGTGGTCAGCAGAGCTTATGCCTAACTGTGGGGTTTCCTATTAGGATGGTTCCAGACAACAGGTCAATTATTTCCCACTCAGATGCTGAAACCAGAGGAAGGGGGAGATCAAAGGGTTACAGTAAAAGGTTAATGACTGAAATAAGCTTAACAAATAAAGAGAAAAAAAAAATGTTCTCTGCACACAGCATGGAGTCAACCCCTAAGAGTCACTTTAAGAGTAGGTCACAGAGTCAAATGCTACAGAGCCCTGCTGTAGAAAGGCTGGGCAATTTTATAATGAATAATGGCATTTATATAATATGAAGGGTTAGAGCTGGAAGCTGAGGGCTACTAATATCAACAGTAAGTACTGACCCCACCACCCATGAAAGAGTCTTATTGTTTTTTGACCGGAGTGGGAAGCTCAATGTTCATGCAGGCTTATCTCCAGATCTGCATTAATCTGCTCTCATTATCTAGGCTTCCTTTCTGATTAGCGAGAGGTCAAAGAATCTGCACTTGGACATGCTGACTCTGTGGCCTACTGACATGGGTGGCAGGGGCAGCACAGCCTTCTGACCCAAGTTAGAGAAAGTCCAGGTCAATGTCCTCTTGGGCTTTACAAGACTTCACTGACAAATTGCAGGGTTAGGATCTGCTGATTGGAGTAAGGTGGGATTCTTTACAAAAGTCTTCCAGAGTAAACGAGTTTGCATGAGACTCTGACACAAGTACTAACATACTTTGACACGGAGAGGACTGGAGTGGAATGTGCATGTATTTGTGTGTATCTGTATATATTTTGGGGATGGAGAATGAAAAGGTAGTCTGGTAAAGACTACTTTACAGAGAAAGAATCACTGATATATGCATTAGACCAATGACAAAGGTGATGCTGCTTTTGTTTTTGAAAAGTAAACAAGGCCTTACACATCCATAGGAGTGTTGTTCTAAAAAAAAAAAAAAAAAAAAAAAAAAAAAGAACCTGAGAGACTCTACACGTCTCAATATCCTATTTTCTTCCAAGATAGTAGGAATGCCTCTTTGGATGTTGCCTTCAGAGGTGATAATGTATTACTTTCAAATATTCCTTGTTTTAACAAAGTTTCAACTTCTTTTAAAGATAGACTTAAATGAAAATAATCTGTTTATCCTACCTCTCTCTCTCTCTTAAGATTGGGATGAAGTTGAGCAATTTACTTAATTTCTGTGTGCCTTAATTTTCCCCCTCTGTAAAGTCAGAATAAAATAGTTATCTGCCTCTTAGAGTCTTGATGTAATTAAGTGAATTAATATGCTTTAAAGGCTTCAAATAGTGCCTGTAATATAGTAAAATAAAACAAAACATTCTGTAAAAAGTTAAGTAATACTGGAATTGAGACTGTTGAAAAAAAAGACAAGTAATGAAATTGAGCAGTACATTTTTTGTGCAAAACAATGAGGCATATGTCATGGACCCAAACTTTTGACATTTATGTATATAGCATCATTATTTACCACTCTCCCCATTATTTTTACCAAAGTCCCTTCTCCTGACTTAAACATCACCTTAAAAGTGAATATTCTCCAGCTTGGGGGAAAGTACCTCCCTACTTTGTAAATTTTTACTGAATATCCTCTTCAAATTCATTTGGGAAACAGTTTCATGGGATGTTCAGAATTCATATTTTTCCCTTTTCTAACAGATAATTAAATGATAACTTAAAATTTAGCAGAAAACAAGTTTATTTATTGTTTTTGCTTTTTTTTTCTTAAAGCCACTGCAACTTACGCTGATGCACTATTTTAAAGCTTATTTGCCATGTAAAAAGGAACCAAAGTCACTGTCCCCATTTTGTATAGGGAATTCAAAAGACTATCCTCTATGGTTAATGAAGTATTTCTAGGACCAAGGACTAAATCACAAAATTTCAGTTGTCCAGGCTACTAAACACCCTTAGCAAATAAGGGCAATTTAAAACCAATGTAAATCTCATATGCAGTCAGCTATTTTATATATATGTACATACACAGTTTAAAAAGAGAAGTAAAAATAAACAATCTAGATGAAATTTGGCTGGCTTTATAGTATATTCTGACCTAATCTCCTGCAGTAATAACTTCAAATCCAGCCTAATAGTAGAAGTAACAGCATTTTATCCCAATTAACTCAGCCCAGCACTAAATAGGCTTGGGTATCTTCTATAAAATTTTAAATACTTCCTTTTGACCACCTGCACATATTCTCATGATTTGCAGTTATTTGATTTTAGTGTTTTTGTTTTGTTTCATTTCATTTTATATTTCTGCTTTCTAATAGAGCAGGATGAGAAGTATGGAGTGGGAAATGGTTCCAGATATGCCCCAAATCTCATTCCCTTTGTATAGCTCTGAGTTTACTCACTGGGAGAAAGAATTGCTGAGGGCTGTAAAACTGAGTCATATTTTGCTAACCCTTCCTCTTTCCTTTTTAAAGCTAATCCATGAAAAGTTGACAAACAAACCTCTTACAAAATTTAAAAAAATTATCTGGGCATAAAACTTTTGGGATACAGACTGCTAAACTTAATGGTCTATAGCATCCTTCATGAGAGAGGAAGTCAGTATCCTAGAACCAAGCAAGGAAACAAGCTATAGAAATCAACACAGAAAGAAATCACACTAATGACTTTTCCAATTTAAAGAAATGTCAAAGGCAAACATATAAATGGAATGCATTCAATGTGAATAATAATAAATAACTATCATGGGTACTGAACTTTCCATTAAAATTTTATTTTAGCATTCTGACATACTCCAACATTTAAATAATTCTAAGATTTTTAAAACATATAATAAACA
Organism: Mustela lutreola; assembly: GCF_030435805.1. Taxonomy (NCBI): domain Eukaryota; kingdom Metazoa; phylum Chordata; class Mammalia; order Carnivora; family Mustelidae; genus Mustela; species Mustela lutreola. The sequence goes on along the minus strand of NC_081300.1, from coordinate 31,937,898 downwards.
TATAATAGGGGGTAGGAAGGTAGTTGAAAAGATGAAAGAATAACACAGACAAAAACATTAATATGTCATAACATGATGGAAATTTTCCAAAAATAATTTCTATATATTTGTAGATTGCCTGTGTTTATTTAACAAAGATACTAACTGACCCCTGTAAAGCTGATTCATTGAATTTATATTTAAACTTTCACTAAATATTTGAAAAACAATGATTTTTTTTTTTAATCCAGAATGCTATCACACTGATGTCTTGCCAGTGTTTTACTAGTTTAACAAAGAATATTTGCCAAAATGCCAGCAAAATACAGCATTTATGTATCTAATGTTTAAATTTACCCCTCTAAGCTTCTAGAGTTCACTATTGTTTCCGTGAACTAATTTATTGTAGAATGGATCGACATGGAGAAATTAAGAAAAGAAATGGAAAACAAGAACAGTAGACTGTCTGTTGACTCCAGTTTTCTTTCTCTGTATTAATAAAGCAATGAAATCCAGCGTGGAAGAAATGAACACAGGTAGGCCAGAATCTGAGTCTTGACTCTGTATTGATAGGTTATGTAATTCTGGATGAGAAAAATAACTTCTCTGGGTCTTACTTTAATTCTTCTTAGTATATGGGTTTAGGAATCTAACATCATTACTGTTTCACATTTTAATTACGAAATATTTCAAGAATATAGAAAAGTATACCAAATTATATTTCAATCATAGATCTACTATACATATTTAATAAATGCTAATATCTTCTTCTTTAATTTATAATCAGAAAATTGACCAATTTTTAACTTTACAACTCAAAGATTTTTAGCAAATCTGTAGTTATGCAACCATCACCAAAATCCAAATTTAGAATATTTCATCACCCCCAAAGCATCCCGTGATCAATTTCCATAATCAATCCCCAATCCCAGATGTGCTTTTTCTGGGCATATTATATATGGAAGTATATAGTAAGTGATCTTTTGAATCTGGCTTTTTCTACTTAGTACAGAAGTCAGCAAACTGCAGCCCTCAGGACAATCCTATTGCTATTTTTGTAAATAAAATTGTGTTTCCAATAGCTGTATCCACTCATTTCTGTATCTATGGCTACTTTTCTGCTACAAGGTAAGAGTTGAGTAGCTACAGCAGAATTTTTTAAATATTTCTGCAACAATATTAATATTTGAGATTTGTCATTAATTTTATTTTGTGTTCATTCCCAATCATATTTTTGTATTCAAGGTATAATTACTTTATATAAGGATTTGGAAGTTTTTATTCTTTTTCTCCTCTCTGGATTATCTAATATTTATAGAATTGATAGCATTTCCCTGTAAAACTGTTTATGGAATTTGTTTGTGAGAGATGCCTTTAATAGCATAGTTCCTCATTTTTTATTTCTGGTTATTTGTCAGTTTAGATTATCTCCACTAGGGTTAGTTTTTGACAATTATGTTTTCCTAAAATGAGATCAATTTCATGAAGATTTTCAAATGTATAAGTAGAATTGTACAAAAGAATTAGTGATAATTTTTTACAAAGAGATCCCTTTTTATACCTTATTCAAAATTTCTCGGTTTAATTTGTATATTCTCTTATTTTGTCATTATTTAAACTGAATTTTGTATTTGGCTTATTTTTAAATGTCATCTTTTTATGAAATTATTAAATTTAAGCTTTGTATTTTTCTAGTTACAATGACTGCTTTTGCTTTTATTAATATATTTCTTCTGCTTCCTTTCTATTTTTTATTTTTTTTTTTATTAACATGTAATGTATTATTAGCCCCAGAGGTACAGGTCTGTGAATCACCAGGTGTACCCACTTCACAGCACTCACCATTCTGCTTCCTTTCTGTTTGCTATTTTGTTCTTTTACGGATTTTTAAGTTGTATAGTTAATTTATTTTTTACTCATTCATACAGATATTTATGTTAGGAATTTTCTGCTAAGCATTACTTAAGAAATATCCCAAGGATTTTAATGACTATTTTAATGTCATTATTTTCTAGAAATTCTGACATTTTGTTTTAATTTTTCTTTTTTCTCCATAGGTTTTTAGGTTTTTTTTTCTTTAAGATTTTATTTATTTGAAAGAGAAAAAGAGAGAGAGAGAGCACACAAGCAGGGGGAGCAGCAGAGGAACAGGAAGAAGCAGGCTCTCTGCTGAGCATGGAGCCAGCTATGGGTCTTTATCTCAGGACCCTGAGATCATGACCTGAGCCAGATGCTTAACTGACTAAGCTACCCAGGTAACCCTCCAGAGGGTTTAATAGAAATTTTATATAGTTTTGGAGGAAAGGCATTAAAATTAATTACTATATTTTTCTGATTGCTATTTTCAATATTTTCATTTTTAATATCTTATGGTTTTCCTTGTGGTACAAGAAGGAGCAGGAATTATTTGTAAATGCATTCACATATATCAAAAACAGAGGTGTACTCTCCATTTTTGGATTTTTAGGTTTGTTATATATTTAAATAATATCAGAGGAATTGAATGGAAAATGATTTAACATGAGAAAATATATTGATATAATTCAAAACATTAAAAAGGTTTAAGACAAATGACTATAAGATGGCTTCAAGAGATAAAGAAAACTATTTGATAAAGTCCAGACAGTTTCATGTAAAACAACATATATCCATCAATAAAGCAGGAAGTAAATTCTTAATATGTTCTATATTAAGAATATAGAACAGAATAATGGAATAATATTATAATAGAATAATAGAAATATAATCTATTTTAAACTACTTTATTTTATTTATTTTCAAATTATTTATTTATTTATTTATTTTACTTGAGAAAGAGATAGACTGTAAGCCAGGGGAGTGGCAGGAGGAGAGGGAGATAATCTCAAGCTGACTCTGTGCTGAGGGAATAGCCCAACTCGGGGTTCATTCTCATGACCCTGAGATCATGACCAGAGCTAAAAACCAAGAGTTGTATGCATAACCAACTGAGCCACACAGGTTCCTGATTTTCAACTATTTTATATACAACTTGCTTAATTGCTCTCAAGTTTGTCATTATTACTATGGGGGGGTTGGTACCCAATAATATATATTTGATACAATAATGTCTTCATTAGTATAACTGCTTTAGTTCATCCTCACTTTTGAGTGTTACTATTTAGTAGAATTCAGAAGTGAGAGGATAACTCACAATTTTAAATGATCTTATCACCTAATTCTGTAGGTGATAAGGTTAGGATAATCTTTGTAAATAATCTGTCTCTGATACATGATAAATTTTCAGGATTTCTTTTTTGTTTTTTTTCCTTGTTTTGTTTTGGATTTTGCCTTTGTAATTTTTACATTGCAATTTTATGCTGCTATGATGCACAGGGTGGGAAATAAAAAACAAAAAACCTTGGTATCCACCCAAATCTATAATCTACTTTTATAGAAGTAATAATACCATATATGGAGAGTTCATAACCCAGCTTTCCTTGCAGTTAAGTATGGCCAAGAGACAAATTTCTTTACAACAGAATAGTTTTTAAGAAAGTAGGTATGGGGGCGCCTGGGTGGCTTAGTGGGTTAAGCCGCTGCCTTCGGCTCAGGTCATGATCTTGGGGTCCCAGGATCGAGTCCCGCATCGGGCTCTCTGCTCAGCAGGGAGCAGGGAGCCTGCTTCCTCCTCTCTCTCTCTCTCTCTCTCTCTCTCTGCCTGCCTCTCGGCCTACTTGTGATCTCTGTCTGTCAAATAAATAAATAAAATATTTAAAAAAAGAAAGTAGGTATGGTAATGTACAGCATGGTGACTAGAGTTAATGATACTGTATTGCATATTTGAAAGTTGCTAAGACAGTAGATCTAAAAAGTCTTTAACATGAGAAAAAAAAAAGGTGTAACTATGTATAGGGACAGATGTTAACTAGGCTTTGTGTGTGTGATCAGAAGAAGAGGAGGAGGAGGAGGAGAAAATAGGTATGTCTTCAAGAACTTTCTCATTCCATTGCCTAGCTATGGATGGCAATAAGTCTGTGCAAAGGTACACAAACTACAAAATGGCAAGATTAAAATCTATAGATTGCCACATAGCAGAGAGCCACTCATAAACCTGAGCACCTGTTCTGGATGGTTTTGTGAGGAGAAATAAGCTTCAAGTTTGAGCCATTATATTTTAGGATTTGTTTATAGAGCAATTTAATCTGCCCTAACTAATAAAATGTATTTAAATAAGAATTGTTTTTATTTATCCTTCTCAGCACTCACCGTAATATTTAATCTGAAAAATCCATGTTGTTCTTTAATTTTTAAAAGTTGTAAACTCCTATAATTTCAAACACCTATCCTTCATTCCCTTTATCCCCTTCTTCTATGAGTGTTTTACATGTGTTCAATTTCGTCTTTTTCTTCTTCAGATCTTCTAACTACTTAATTTGAGACTCCTCAAAAGTAGAGTTAGAGAAAAAGTGTAAATAAATTACAACTGGTTTATTAGAAAATGATCCCTGGGAAACATGAATAACAGCGAGGAGGGCATGGGTTTTCAAAGGGAAGTATTATGGACTGAGTTGTGTCTCCTCACCACCAAAAAAATTTTAAAAAATTATATGTTGAAGTCCTAACTGCACTACCTCCGAATGTGACTGTATCTAGAGTTACAGCCTTCAGGTAATTAAGCTAAAATAAGATGAATGCACCCTAATGTAATATGAGACTGATATTCTTATAAGAAGAGGAAATTAGAATAGTGACACTGTATTATGAATATTACTACTACAACTACTACTACTAGGGCCATAGACTGGGTAGTTTTAAACAACAAAAATTTATTTTCTCACAAGTTTTCAGATGAGAATTTCAAGACCATGTGTTGGCAGCTTTTGTGTATCCAGCAAGCTCTCTTCCAGGCTTGCAGATAGCCTCCTCACTGTGTCCTTAAGTCTTAAGTCTGAATGCATGGATACCTGGTGTCTTGTCTCTAAATTTCATTTACTTATTGATTGATTGATTGAGAGAGAGCTCATGGGTGAGCTCGGAGGAGGGGCAGAGGGAGAAGGAGAGGGAGAAGAGAAGCAGACTCCTCACTCAGCGCAGAGCCTGACATTGGCTCAATCTCTTGACCCTGAGACCAAGACCTGAGCTGAAATCAAGAGTCAGATGCTTAACCAACTGAGCCACCCAGGTGACCCATAAATTTCCTCTTTTATAAAGACACCAGTCATGTTAGATTAGGACCCACTCTAATGATCACATTTTAACTAAGTCATCTTTTTAAAGGCCCAACCTCCAAAATGCAGTCATTCTGGGGTACTGGGGGATAGAGCTTCAACATATGAATTTTGGGGGACACAATTTAACACATAACAGACATACATAGAGGGAAGACCATGCAAAAACAATGGAAGAAGATGGCTACCTACAAGTCAAGGAGAAAGGCATTACAAGAAACCAACCCTACCAACACCTCAATCTTGGACTTCTGGCTTCCAAAACTGTGAAAAAATAAATTTCTGTTGTTTATTTTTCCTAGTCCATGGTACTTTGTTATGGTAGTCATCCCTGACTAGTATAGGAAGGAAGCCAATACTAGATGAAATCATAACCAGATTACCACTGTAAACAAGAACTCAATACTGCTGGGGACCACAAAGGAGGCATTGTTGAACCTGACTCAAAATATGGAGCATTCAGGGGCCCCTGGGTGGCTCCAGGGTTAAGCATCTGCCTTTGGCCCAGGTCATGATCCCAGGGTCCTGGGATCCAGCCCACATGGGGCTCCCTGATCAGTGGGAAACCTGCTTCTCCCTCTTTTACTCCCACATTGTGTTCCCCTTCTCACTGTCTCTCTGTCAAATAAATAAATAAAATCTTTTTTTAAAAAAATGGGGCATTTATCTGCCAAGTCACTTATAATATATATTGAAGCTACTCACAAGGACATTAGTTCCTTGACATTTGCAGCATTTTTTATGTGTGGTCTAGGTACACTGCAGAAGCCAAGAATGCCCTCAGGCAAAGAGCAACAGGAAATTGCAATTAAAAAAAAAAATCATCCAGATAACTGAGTAGTGTTTGTGACAGAGATGTAATGGAGGACTGATGGTGTAGGCTTCACTATTCTTTAAATGTTTCATTAGTTTATCATTCTGTTGCATTTGGGTAAATATTTAACTATTACCAAATCTGTCTTATAATTCTCACTATAGCTATTTTTTAACACAGCTCATTACAAGAATAATATAACTGATAAGGAAATCTGTTGTTTCTATAGCATGCAAAGTAAGAAAGTAAAGTCAATAATCCCCCAAATAGATAAAATATTTATAAATATAATGATTAAAACTATTTTCCTAAAAGAGGAATATTCCATCTGAATTTATAAAGAAGGATAAATAAATTTTACAAAGAAAATAACACTTAAATACAACATAAAATAATCTTAAGACATAATATGCCATGTATATATCATGCATACGTAAGAAAATACCTAAAATATACCAAGAATATCAAGTAAAGGTCTGGAGTAGGTCCTAAACATACGTATGATAATAAAATAAAAATAAGTAACTGATATGAATCCTCAATTGCAAATGAATGACAACAAAATACTTGATTCATATTAAGGAAATGAAGATGTGTCTAACAGTGTTTTAAAAATTAATGGAATTATGACTGATAACTTATACTGTTTTTGTCTAGTATCAGGCAAAACAGTCCCACTACTGATAAATAGAAATATATCAGGCCCAGTGAGGTCATTGAAAAATCCTAGAGAACTTCCTATACAATATAAAATTTATGAGCTGTTTATATGAGTATCATTTCACCCATACAAATTTAACCTAGGGAAGGCTAAGCATGTCTTTTGATTTGATAACTCCTCCAATAGAGTTCATCAATATTAACATACCAAAAAAGTCTAGTTATTTCAAGCGTCTCTCTTTTTAGAAGCTGAAAAAGCAAATTGTTATGATTTTCTAGGAATGTTCTGGGATATCTAAAAGACAGGGTTTTTTTTTGTTTTTTCAAAGATTTATTTATTTATTTATTTATTTATTTATTTATTTGACAGAGATCACAAGTAGGCAGAGAGGTAGGCAGAGAGAGAGAGGAGGAAGCAGGCTCCCTGCTGAGCAGAGAGCCTGATGCGGGGCTCAATCTCAGAACCCTGAGATCATGACCTGAGCCGAAGGCAGAGGTCTTAACCCACTGAGCCACCCAGGCACCCCCTAAAGGACAGTTTTAAATGCAAAAGATACCTAATAGGATTTTATTTGGGGAAGGCAAAATATCAAAAGTTGTTGGGAGATTGAACATTTAATTAATATAGGATCATGAAGTAATACTTCATTGCCAGTTTAACCAAGGTGACAATAAAATATTTTTTAAAGTAATGTAATTTTTAAAGAACTACAGTCTTTCCTAAGTGAGGAATTTTTGTTTATTTAGATAATCAAGGATATAATAAAATAAATATAAAGCATACAGGGTTTTTTTAGTAGGACAAAAAAAATCTCTGTAATCTAGGCAGATGACATAAGGAAAAATATATCTTTAATAGTTTCTTTAAGGGAAAATCAATAGTCCAAAATTATGTATTTATTTTAACAGATAGAAAATCAGATTCTAGTTTTGCAGTAGTATAATATTTGATATTAATGCTTTTCTTGAAAGTCTTATAAATAAACCCATCAGACAATGGCCACCTTTGACCATAATAAATAAAATTGTCTTTTCAGAAACCATATAACTTTCTATGTCTATATACATCCCTCGCAGTACAAATTATCAGAGTGACAAAATAACCACATGCATTATGAGACCTAAATGTAAATAGCCACTCTTCACAAATATAAATGAAGCAAAAATATATAAACTTAAAATTATAATTAGCAATAAATGTTTCAGTATTTTATAAGTATAAACTGAATATTAATTTAAATATTGATACTAACTCAATTTAGTATCAGTTCAAGTTTTTTAATTACCTAAACATCTTCAAAATTGCCTCAAGCTGATGTATTTCAAAACACAATTGTTACTGAAATAAACCATATCAGAATACTGATTCTATTTGGATTCAAAAATTTACATTTTTAAAAATCTTAAACATTTAATAAAAGTAATGCTAGCTTACTAAGTCAGTAAACCTATATAAGTTTAGAAAAGATAAACCAAAGTAGAAAATAAATCTTGTAATCACACTTAACCCTGACAAGTCAGAGAAGATACAGCTGTTGTTATTATGTTTTATATTAAATTAGTCTCATTTGTCAAAGATTCACCTAAATTATAAAAACTTGAATTCTTTTTAATTTTTTTTAAATTTTTTAATAAATATATAATGTTCTTTTAGCCCCAGGGGCACAGGTCTGTGAATCGCCAGGTTTACACACTTCACAGAACTCAACATAACACATGCTCTCCCCAATGTCCTTAATCCCACCACCCTCTCCCTACCCCCATACCCCCAGCAACCCTCAGTTTGTTTTGTGACATTAAGAGTCTCTTATAGTTTGTCTCCCTCCCATCCTACCCCCAAAACCCCCCACGTTGCATCTCCACTTCCTCATATCAGGGAGATCATATGATAGTTGTCATTCTCTGATTGACTTATTTTGCTAAGCATAATACCCTCTAGTTCCATCCACGCCATCGCAAATGGAAAGATTTCATTTCTTTTGATGGTTGCATAGTATTCCTATATATATATATATATATATATATATATATATATATATATAATCACTTCTTCTTTGTCCATTCATCTGTTGTTGGACATCTAGGTTCTTTCCATAGTTTGGCAATTGTGGACATTGCTGCTCTAAACATTTGGGTGCATGTGCCCCTTCGGGTCCCTACATTTGTATCTTTAGGGTAAATACCCAGTAGTTGAATTTCTCTGGCTCTATTTTCAACTTTTTGAGGAACCTCCATGCTGTTTTCCAGAGTGGTTGCACCAGCTTGCATTCCCACCAACAGCCTAGGAGGGTTCTCCTTTCTCCACATCCTCGCCAGCATCTGTTATTTCCTGTCTTGTTAATTTTAGCCATTCTGACAGTGTGAGGTGGTATCTCATTGTGGTTTTGATTTGTATTTCCCTGATGCTGAGTGATGTGGAGCACTTTTTCATGTGTCTGTTGGCCATCCAGATGTCTTCTTTGCAGAAATATCTGTTCATGTCCTCTGCCCATTTCTTGGTTGGATTTTTCTTCTTTGGGTGTTGAGTTTGCTAAACTCTTTATAGATTTTGGATACTAGCCCTTAATCTGATATGTCCTTTGCAAATATTTTCTCCCAATCTGTCAGTTGTCTTTTAGTTTTATTGACTGTATCCTTTGCGGTGCAAAAGCTTTTGATCTTGATGAAGTCCCAATAGTTCATTTTTGCCCTTGCTTCCCTTGCCTTTGGCAATGTTCCTAGAAAGAAGTTGCTGTGGCTGAGGTCGAAGGGGTTGCTGCCTGTGTTCTCCTCAAGGATTTTGATGGATTCCCTTCTCACATTGAGGTCCTTCATCCACTTTGAGTCTATTTTCGTGTGTGGTGTAAGGAAATGGTCCAATTTCATTTTCTGCATGTGGCTGTCCAATTTTCCCAACACCATTTATTGAAGAGGCTGTCTTTTTTCCATTGGACATTCTTTCCTGTTTTGTCAAAGATTAGTTGACCATAGAGTTGAGGGTCTATTTCTGGGCTCTCTAATCTCTTCCACTGATCTATGTGTTTATTTTGTGCCAGTACCATACTGTCTTGACGATGACAGCTTTGTAATAGAGCTTGAAGTCTGGAATTGTGATGCCACCAACTTTGGCTTTCGTTTCCAATATTCCTTTGGCTATTCGAGGTCTTTTCTGGTTCCATATAAATTTTAGAATTATTTGTTCCATTTCTTTGAAAAAAATGGATGGGACTTTGATAGGGATTGCATTAAATGTATAGATTGCTTTAGGTAGCATAGACATTTTCACAATATTTGTTCTTCCAATCCATGAGCATGGAACATTTTTCCATTTCTTTGTGTCTTCCTCAATTTCTTTCATGAGGACTTTATAGTTTTCTGTAAACTTGAATTCTTAAAACTTCTGAGTTATATGAACAATATTTATTTCTCACATTGAAAGTATTGGAAATTTATCCTTATTTAGTACTGGAAAAATATCTTTATTCTGGGAAATTTAGGAATATTAAATTAACATTAATAATTACTTATTTCTATATTAATTAGAACATAATTCCCTTAAAATGAATTATATAATTTATATAATTGATTTGGCAAATACTTTTAGAGGTGCATATATATATTATATATACTATATATTAATATGAGAGGTAAAGGCCTTTCTGAGTTATAGACTTATAAATACATAGAGGTACAAAGAGGAAGTCTATGACTTTAATTCTAAAACTTAGCCACGGGTTAGTATAAATCCACAAATATAGTATAAATTTAAACAAGTATAAATCCACAAATACAAATTTATTCATCCAAATACATTTCCTGGTAGGCATAAAATTCTTAATTTATTTGAACTCAAACAAACAGAAAAGACCAACAAACCAGATTCTCCTTCTGCCAGCAGATAGAACACCTTTATAAACTGTCAGTCTATTTGCAAATATTGCCAAATGATCAGATAAAGAAGCCAAAAGATGCTGGTGCCAGAAATCAAGTAATCAGAAGGAATCAAAATCCATTCCTTGTCATGAAGCAGATGAAAAAAAGTCAGGAAAACAGGATGAGAAAAGCTGGGCTCACAGTTGAGCCCCAGACCACCAGTCAGGAACAAATCAGAGGAACTTCAAGATGCCTTATTACCTTGACTGTGTAGGGCTACAAAGCCAAGTGCCAGACCTCCCAGAATCCTAGCAACAAACCAAGACAAACTGCAACAGACAATTAAGGATATTTTTTTATTCAGACTGTTACAATAGAGAGAATATTCATGAATGAGAAACATCTCAAAGAGAGCCCTTTCTGGAGACAGGAGGAAGAACAGAGATGGTCTTATCTCTGAATATGTAAGAGCAGGGTAAGTCCTTTGTTGTTACTCATTTCTTAGAACACAAACAATGCAAGTATTCCTTGACAACTGCTCTTTTCCAGGAATATGAGTCAGCTGAAATTCAACATTGTTGTTTTCTTTATTTCTTCACGTTACACTGAATTTTCAATTTTGTGCTTTTTTGGGGTGATATTATTCTTTGAAAGTCCTGTATGCCATGGTATATGAAAGTTTCTCGACACAAAAATTTCTTACCTGTATCAGCTTGGGTTCAGGGATTTTATGCATCAATGAATGATCTTAAGATTAATTCATTGGCTTTGGTTTACTCACCGGATAGGTAGAATAAACTCAAATCAAAAGCAAAGCAGTGCAAGGTCCTGGGGTTTCAATTTCTTTTTTTTTTTTTTTTTTTTTAAGATTTTATTTATTTATTTTACAGAAAGAGAGAGGGAATAGAAGCAGGGGGACTAGGAGTGGGAGAAGCAGCCCTCCCCCGCCACTGAGCAGGGAGCCCAACACAGGACTCAATCCCAGAACTCTGGGATCATGACCCAAGCCGAAGACAGATGCTTCATGACTGAGCCACCAAGGCACCCCTGGGGTTTTCATTTCTTTCTTTCTTTTTTAATATTTTATTTATTTATTTGACAGAAAGAGAGATCACAAGTAGGCAGAGCAGCAGGCAGAAAGAGAGGGGGAAGCAGGCTCCCTGCTGAGCAGAGAGCCCTACGTGGGGCTCGATCCCAAGACCTTGAGATCATGACCTGAGCTGAAGGCTGAGGCTTAACCCACTGAGCCACCAAGGCACCCCTGGCATTTTAATTTCTTTTTCTTCTCCTTTTTTTTTTTCCTTTTTCTCCTTCCTTAACATTCAACTCCTAAGATTAAAAAAATAATAATAAAATAAAATGCAAGTTTGTTGTATTTTTGTAAATCTCCATGTATAGAGTTCTCTATTAGAAATATTCTGTAGGTGGTATTTCCTGAGGAAAGGTTTATTAAGGAGTTCTAGAATCAAAACTTTCTGAAGGGAAAAGGGGAGAGCAGGATGGAGCAGAGGGAGGAGTCAAGTTATGCATTCCCTTCAGAAGACTTGGCTGCTCTTGTAGGAATTCTGAAGTGGGATGATTCCACAGATCTATTCTTAATTCAGTTGAGAAGCCAGAGGCTCTCTGCCCTTGTGCACAGTCATTGGACATGAGTGAACCCAAGAAAGGGGCATATGTTTGAAAGAAGTGTCTCTCGTCACCTGAGGAAATCCCCAGGCCAGTCTGATTCTATCTGCCGTAGCAGGGGAAATAAATCTGATTCCTAGGAGATCTCAATAGTCCAGTGCAATGTTCAGAGAGTATTTTCCCAAAATGATGGGGAGAACTTGGAGCCCTGGGATTTACACAAAAAATTTATTTCTAATTGAATCACTCTGCTCTGGTTCAAGTTCCTATTTCCTGCCCCTTGTGTGGGAGTGGTAGAATCCTAATCTGTAGCTTTTACGCCCTATAATTTATTGCAAATGTTAGGGATATCAGCTTCTCCTTAATGGTTTTGTCTTGATTTCTCAATCTTTATCATGTTATTCTCAATCTTTATCATCTTGGTATTTTTCTTTAGAGTTTAGCTCTAAATTTATATCTCATTCATAGTTATTTTATAGTATCTTTCAGATCATTTTATTATTCTGTGCTCTTAGAGTTCTAAAACTCCATCTTGCTGTATGGACTCTGTCATCAGCTCTGTTTCTTGGGAGACGCCTTATTTGTTGCCTGTGAATCATTTCCCGTATTTTCAGTCAGAGATAGCCCATCTTCATCAACTCTGTCCACCATGGTGATTAGTTTTTTTCTTAACATAATGTTTACCTCTGATATGTTATGATTTTAATTGTGAAAGGCTGTTCAAATTCCTTTTCTTCCCAAAGGATTCCCTTGGAACTATTGTGCCCATAAAGTTTAGTAGACACAATGTTTTAGAGATTTTAATGGTAAAACCAGAATTAGAAGCTTGTATGTTTGACCTTGACATACTCAATTATTGCTCAATAGGAAATATCAACATCAATTTTAAGTAAAACAAAGAAACAAAAAACAAAAACAGGGCACTATTTATCTCAAAACCAAGTTAGTGTCAAGTCATAATCACATTTATTATCATTTATTCTTTTTATATACTGTTATGTATGACACCTGTCTTTGCCAATAAAGCCCACAATCCTGGAGAACAGATAACGTATTTTCCATTTTCCTTAGTCTCACCCACATTATTTGGGACAAAACCCAAAAATATATGGGTATTTAGTCCTTATGGAGTCACAGAAGGATGTAGAAAGGTGAGAGGGAGAATGCCAGAGTGAAAGGTTGCCAGATTCATTGGCAAGCATCTTGGCAAGATCTTACCGGAGGAGGCAGCATGACAGTAGATTTTGAATCAGAGGGCCATAGGTTTTCATCCCAGCTCTGTTGTGCGCTAACTGTATAACCTTGGGCAAGTGCTTAAAGTTCTTTAACTTCACTTTTTTTTCACCTGATAAGTGCGGCTAATAATACCTAACCCATGGGTTTTGTGAGTATTAAATGTAATATGAATATAAATCATTTATAGCATCTTGACAGAATTAGGCATTGTAGAAAACATACAAAAAACATGTTTCCTTCCTTTATAGCAGTGTTACTCAATGCATGTCCCTAACTGCTATACTCAAATCAACTCAAAGGCTGTTAAGAATTAAATTCTTTGACACCTTCCCCATTTTGTATCAAAATCTTTGTGGATTGAGGGATGCCTGGGTGGCTCAGTTGCTAAGTGTCTGCCTTCAGCTCAGGTCATGATGCTAGGGCCCTAGGATTGAGGCCCAGATCAGGTTCCCTGCTCAGCAGGAAGCCTGCTTCTCCCTCTCCCATTCCCCCTGCTTGTGCTCCCTCTCTCTCTCTGTGTGTCTCTCTCTGCCAAATAAATAAATAAATAAATAAATAAATAAATAAAATCTTTAAAAAAATAAAATAAAATCTTTTTAGATTGAGTCTGGGGAATCTATCATCCCCAGCAAAGTGAAATCCCAGCTGGATCAAAATAGTAAGGGCTAGAATAAAAGTTTTTCTTCTTTGGGTAAAAAAAGAGAGAGAGAGAGAAGAGAAAGACAGAGGGATTGAGAGATGTGCAGGCAGACAGCAGAAGAGGTCAGCAGGAGGCCCATGAGCAGTGATCATTTCTGTAGGACCAAAGAGAAGAACTGAATGGTTGAGCCCCTGCTGTTGCTTGGCTCCTTTGCTAAACAGCTCTGCCCAACACTGAAGTCTGGTCTCTAACAATCCCAGGAACAATTTGGAAATTAATATGATTGGTGTTCCAATGGACTTTAAACAATTTTGTTCCACTATGTTATTTTGGCTTTTTGAAAATTTTATTTACTGGAAAACTTCATGGATGAAGACAGAGATGAACAGCAGAAACTGCAGAGAGAAAACTGAGTATTTTTCTGGAATTGTGAGAAAAAAATTTTGCTTTTTTCCTTTGCAAATAGTGTGAAACTATCCAAACCATTCTGTCTGGAAGTGATGTTGCTTTTGTTGTTGGTCTTTATACTATCCGGAGTAATATTTTCCATTGTGGAATATCATCCTGACTGAGCTCAGTCTTCCACAACTATACCTTTCTAACTATAGACTACAATACACCTAACATCATGGCTTTCCTTCAAACTGTAGTAAGTTATAACAGTGCAATATAAATATTAGTGGGGTATAGTCAAGTTGAACCTTAAAGCCTGCCTCTAAGACAAGGGATAATGATTCCTGAACATGAACAAGGGAAGAGACATGTTTCTATTTCCAATCTGTTATTAGTTGTTTCACAGGTACTAAATAATTGAGTACAAAGAATCTGATAACTTACTCAACAAGAGGTATATTCAATGTTATCAAAAGCGAGCCCACATTCTTACTGTGCATACAACTCAAGAGAGGTGCAAATGAAGAAACTTAAACAAACACACCCCAGCCCTTTTCTTGCAGCTCTGTCTTGCCTGATTAATCAGTGGAGATCTGGCCCTCACTTAAAATCACCAAGAATCCTACAGCAGCACAGATCATCCCATCGAAATGCAAAATAAGCAACAATCAGACTTAGGAGACTGATTTCCTCTAAGCCAGTGGAGAGTGACAATAAGGGTGTTTTTGCCATGCTGAGAGGCAAATAATCGGCTGCCCACCTCCTACCGTACTCTCCAAATGTGTTTATATCACTAATGAAAATGAGTCCAGAGGCTTCCCATGGGTCAACATTTTGCACATCGGAAAAACACTATACAATTCAGCTTGAGCGACATCACACAGGGCTGCTGGAATAGGAGTAGAAGCTTGCAGGTCAAGAGAGGCATGAATTCTTAATGCCCCAGGAGTCCAAGGACAGAATAGCAGGGGTAGTTTCATGTTCAATTATTTATCAAGTTCATTTATAAAAATAAACCCAATATCCAGACCAAGTGGTGCATATGAGAGAGTAACATGTTTATCAATAAATAATATGGACAATTCAGCTCTTCACAAAATTTTCCTCCCCTTATAATCTTAAGGATAAAACCTGATTCAATCTGGCAGCACACATGCCTGATGCCATATATTTCTATTTTATGAATAGTGCCACAAGCCACAAATATGTATGGGGTATAAAATCTCCACCCATATATGAAGATAACTTATTTATTCTTCTAAATTAATTTTTACATAATAATAACAATGATAGGAACTACAGTTTAATGAATGCTTATGTAAATATATTTCAAGTAATATAAAGAGAAAAATATACCAACTATAGGTATATACATGCATACCTACTCACATGTATTTTCATTTCTCAAGATTACATTGTAAAGTAGGATATAATATTCCCATTTTTCAGATGAGGATTAAGATATTAAGTATTTTGTTCAAAATCAAGTAATAAGTGAGTAGCAAAGCTGAGATTAGATCCTAGTACTTCATATTATTTAACAAGAACCTAGTTTTTAGTATGTTTAGCTGTACAGGCCAAGAGAAGGGCTCATATTTAGGAGGAGGGGCCAAATATCATGTTACCTCATGTTTAACTTGTGGGTAGTAATAATAATATCCATTTATATTCTCTTTTGTAGTTTATAAAATACTTTCATGTATAACATTCATTTACTTAAAAGTTGTGAAAAGTAGAGTGTGCAAAGTTGTGTGTCTTATGCCAGATATACAAGTGGACAGAGAGATGACACCTTCCTTTAAGGAAATTCTAACTTAGTGAGGGAAGAAAAGTAATAGCCTATGTGATAAGAGCTATGATAACTATGATAGTTATGAGGACTACACACAGTACTAAAGAAGTGAAGTTAAGTGTCCAATAAATTATCGTAGTGGTCAGGAAAATCTTACTCATACCTTGCACTATGTTTTATAACATAAGTGGCCACTAAGTAAACAAAAGGAGAGATGTGGGGAGGAAAGACAAACAACTTGAACATCACATAGAGTTTGTGCCATACAAGTGGGAATAAGATAATGTCTTTATTCAATTGAAGGTGATGATTTTGACTTCAACAAAGTTTGCCTATATGGGTGAAAGAAGGTGATGAAACTGTAGAGGTAACCAGAAGGTAGATTTTTTTTAATGTGATTAGTAAAAGGAGTTTGGGGTTGAGCTTTGTCCTGAGGAAACTTTGATGGAATTTACTTATTTATTTTTTTAAATTTGATGGAATTTAAAGAGATTGTGGGACATGAATAGATAATCTGCTTTAGAATGATCATCATGACATTAATATACAGATAAAATAGGTGAAGATCAAAGAGCACAGTGAAGGAATTGTTTGAAACAAGGAATAAAGATAGAAAGTTACTGGGATGCCTGGGTGGCTCAGTCAGTTAAGTGTCTGCTTTCGGCTCAGGTCATGATCCCAGCCAGAGTCCTGGGCCTGAGTCCCACATTGGGCTCCCTGTTCAGCGGGGAGGCTGCTGCTCTTTCCCTCTCTCTCTGACAAATAAATAAATAAAATATTTTAAAAATATATAGAAATTTATTGTATTCCCTACAAGAAAAACGTATTTTTTTAAGGTAGTACAGAGGAATGCCAAGAAATGGTGTCTGATAACCTTAGGATTGTACCATCATAGTTGTGAATGAATAGTTGGGGAGAATTGAAAGAGAGAAGGTATTCTGCTACAGTCTTCTGGGAAGGGAGATTGAAAGAACGGTCACATTCTATTTCAATAAGAAGATTAGTACAATGGTTTTGTGAGGTAGGGAAGCCAAGTAAATATATTACCATCATCTTACATATAAGGAAACTAAAACCTTGGAAAACTGAAGCTAGGATGGTCAACTATGCTATGTTGTTTCCATTTAAATTTAGTCAAAATAAGGTGAGAAGAAGACACTTAAATGACAATATGTCTGAATAGATTTGTTTTGCTTTCAAGTCAGTGAATGGATACCTTGTGATAAATTCAGCATGGTCACAAAATTAAATTATGGTTAAAAACCTATCAGATACAAAGTGGTTCAAAGAAGCACTAACCAATTCTAGAATTTGTAATCATCTTTATTGATCTGAAATTAGAGGTAAAACACATTGAAAAAAATCCAGGCCTCACCTGTATTGGTGGGAATGAGATGGAAGTGGTACTCTAAGCCATTAATCACATCAAAGATCTTCCTCTGCTTTGGCTGCACTTTTCCTGTGAGTGTGTGTGTGTGTGTGTGTGTGTGTGTGTGTGTAATTTTTAAGGGAACTAAAGCAAGGATAATTTATCAAGCTAAGATAAACTGATCCTTGATCCAATCTCCTTAACTGAATAATAAGAAGAACTTAAGGGGGTGCCTGGGTGGCTCAGTGGGTTGAAGCCTCTGTCTTCGGCTTGGGTCATGATCCCGGGGTCCTGGGGTCAAGCCCCGCTCTCTGCTCAGCGGGGGTCTGCTTCCCTTCCTCTCTCTCTGCCTGCCTCTCTGCCTAATTGTGATCTCTGTCAAATAAATAAATAAAATCTTTAAAAAAAGAAGAAGAAGAAGAAGAAGAATTTAAGAGTTATAATACACAATCTTTATTCCTTGCCTTTAAAATTCTTCTGATTTTGCAGAGGATACAGAATATGTGCTATTCAGAATGAGACAGGTAAGCAGAATAGAGAGGCAGAAGCTGAAACATCATTGAGGTTGGCATGGAGTAAAAATTGGTTGGGCTTAGGAGCCCTGATTTTAAAGAATGCAGCATCCAGGAATGACCCTAATTAGAACCTAGGAAGGTGTCAAGGAGCCTGCATGGATTCAGGAAGGTCATCCTTGTTTCTACTGACTATTTTTGCAAAGATTCTCTTGGCAAGGGACAACTTCTCAGCAATTAGATACCATTATTTGGTATATATGTGTTAAAAACAAAGAAAGGTCATTCCTAGATGAGGAAAATATAAAATTTATTTCCTATATGTTGGTTTTCTGAATCAAACCTGTTCTTCATCCTTTTTATTTTATTTTGAATTTATATACAACAAAATAATTTTTTGGCTGTGTCGTTCTATAGAATTTAACACATAATCAGATTTTTGTAACCATTACCATAATCAGGATGCAGAACAGTTCCATTACCTCAAATAATTCCCTCTTGTTGCCTCTTTGTACCCAGTCCCTACCCTAAGGCCTAATGCCTGGCAACTGCTAATCTGTTCTCCATCTCCATAGTTTTCCCTTTTCCAGAATATCATATAAATGGAATTATACAGTATGTAACATTTTGAGACTGTACTCCTTTAGTCAACATAATGCCTCTAGGATTCACACATGTTACATGTATTTATGACTCATTCTTTTTTTTCCTTAAGAACAGTTTTACTGAGTGTGTAAGACCACATAATGCCTTTATTTAACGTGTACAATTCAGTTGTACATGTTTTTGCATAAGCATGAATTTTCATTTCAGTTGGATAAACACCCAGAAGTAAAATCTTGGGTCAAATGGTAAATGCAGGTTAAATTTTATAAGAAACTGCCAAATTCCTTTCCAAAGTGAATACATCATTATACATTCCCACCAGCAATATATGAAATTCCGTTACTTCTTATCCTTGTCAAAATTAGGTATTGTTGAGTGTTTTTAAAGCCATAATAAAAAATGGTATGATTTATAGTTTTTACTTTCATTTCCATAATGACAAATGATGTTGCGCATCTTTTAACATGTTCATTTGTCATTTTTATATATTATTTTGTGGTCTTTTCAAATGTTTGCCCATTTTTTATTAGACTGTTTATTTTTGAGTTATTGAGTTTTTAAAATATTTAAATGTAATAAGTATTTTGCCTGCTAAGAGATTTGTAATTTTTTTTAAAGATTTTATTTATTTATTTGAGAGAGAGAGTGCATGAGCAGGGGGAGGGGCAGATGGACAAGCGGACTCCTCACTGAGCCCACCATGGGGTTTGATCCCAGGACCAGACAGATCCCAGGACCCTGAGATCATGACCTGAGCAGAAGTCAGAGGCTTAACTGAGCTATCCAGGTGCCCCACACATATTTTTACCCAATATGTAGACAGTCTTTTCATTCTCACAATGTCTTTTGCAGATAAGAATTGGTTGTTTGAAATTTTGATGTTCAATTTTTTAATTTATTTTTTATAAATTTTTCTTTTGATTTCATATAAAACCTATTTATCTTAATGCAATGTTGAAGATATCATTATTTTCTTTTTTGTAACTTTGTTGTTTATATTTATATGTGATCTATTATGATCTGAGTTTATTTTTGTGAAAGTTTTGAGTTCTAGATTAACATTCTTTAATTCTTTGTTTTTTCATATGTGTGTCTGATTGTCCCAAAACAATAATCAAAGGAAGTCTTTCCTTCTCCATCAAACTGTATCTGCATTTGTCAAAAACAATTAACCATATTTTTGTGGGACTAATTCTACAAATCTATTGTTTCATTGATCTTTGTGTCTCACTTCCACAGTGCTACATTGTCTTGATTATAGAAGATTTATAAAATAAAAAGTTGATATGAGTGCTCTTATTTTGTTCTTTTTCAAAAATTCTTTGGGCTCTTCTAAATTCTTTACTCCCCGCATAAATTTAAGAGTCAGCTTATCAATATCTCTTAGTTTGTTTTTATCATGACCTGTAACATGATACAGAAACAGAAACAGAACTAGAAACTATATCCATAAATAATGTTATTCTATTTTCCTTTTAATTATGTTATACTATACCACAAAGATAATGTCCCTTTGATCATCCCTCCCTCACTTAAACTTCCTTTCCTCCCTAGAAGAGAAGAAAGAAACTCTCCTTGTATTACTTTCAATCTCTCCTACGGAACAAGTATTGCCATGCATGGAGGGAAGAGAAATAAGCACTTTCCAGGCTTAGGGCATTGGTAAATCCTCTTTGCAGTTCAAAAAAGGTAACAAGTAATGACTCCTTACTCTAGGGAGAAAAAGGATTTATACACTGGGCCCACCAGAAATATTCCTGCTAAAGCAAGCAACATGCTCACAATATCCACTATTTTTTGTTAGATGGATTAGTCAAAGATCTAGATTTTAAAAATTACAAGCTAATGAACTGGGGAGGAAGAAATATAACCAACTGTTGTGCCAGAGCCCATCCATACTTGGTCACATTGGCTGTCTAGAGTTAATGGTTAAATTTTCAGGAATTGTCTGAGCTGCTTGTTAAACACAGAGACAGTAGGAAATCAATTGTAGTTGAATCTACATCATGAAGTTTGACAAACCGTACAAATCTGGATTCAATGTTTAATTTTCCTGACAGTCAATTGATAAAATTTTGTCAGCACACCGTTCAACAGAAGTATCTCCATTTAGAAATAATATAATAGTATATATAGAAAATCTAAGAAAATAAATTATAAAATATATAAATAATAAGTTAACTGTGTAAGATAGCAAGATATAAAATTAACCTCCAAAAATAAATAATCTTCATATGTAGGAATAACAACTAAAAAATATAATGGAAGAGAAAACTCCACTTATATAGATAACAGTAAATTAAAAATTTAGGAATAATTTTAAAAAGTAAAACCTATTTGAAGAAAATTTTGAAACACTACGGAAAGCTGGAAATATAGACTTGAATAGAAGAAAAATGTGTTTTTTTCTTGAATGAATTTTTATTTTCTCAAAGTTAGTATCTAAATTTAATACAAATTTAATAAAAATATTAAAGACTATTTTAAGTAAATCTTTTAAAGATTTTATTTATTGATTGATATACATAAAGAGAGAGCAAAAGCAGGCAGAGCAGCAGGTGGAGAGAGAGAAATAGGCTCCCCACTGAGTAGGAAACCTGAAGCAGGGCTCTATCCCAGGACCCTGGGATCATGATCTGAGCCAAAGGCAACACTTAATTTACTGAGCCATCCAGGTGTCCTGATAGACTGATTCTAAAGCTTATATTAAAACATAAACCTGGGAGCACCTGAGTGGCTCAGTTGCATAAGCAGCCAACTTTTGATTGCAGTTCAGGTCATGATCTTGGGTTCTGGGCTCAAGCCCCATGATAGAGTCTTCTTGAGAGTCTCCCACTCCCTTTGCCCTCTGACCCTGAACTTCATCTCTCTTCTAAAATAAACAAATAGATCTAAACAAAAACAAAACAAAAACCCATAAGCCTGAAAGAATACATAGGAAAACCCTGAAAAAGAGAAATAATTAATAAGACTAATTTTGTTATATATTAAAATACTAAAAATTCCATGTAATGAAACCAATGCATTCCTGGCACTTGGATAGACAGGTCAATAGAAGAGAATCAAGAATCTACAAGTAGGGGGCACCTGGGTGGCTGAGTGGTTTAAGCATCTGCCTTCGGCTCAGGTCATGATCTCAGGGTCCTGGGATCGAGCCCCGCATGGGGCTCTCTGCTCAGCAGGGAGCCTGCTTCCTCCTCTCTCTCTGCCTGCCTCTCTGCCTACTTGTCATCTCTGTCTGTCAAATAAATAAATAAAATCTTAAAAAAAAAAAAGAACCTACAAGTAGATTTAAATACATATGAATATTTGGCATATAGTAAATATGGGGTTTCAAAAAACTGGAAGAAATATAGTCTTACTAAGTAATACTAGTCTTTCCAAAGCTGAAAATATATCAGAATGCAAGAAAGTGTTCAGAAACTAATGGAGACATATAAAAAGAGTAAACATTTACTACATCTGCAACAATTTGAAGCATCAAAAATAATAATAATGATGGTAATGCTCATAACACACTAAATAAATCTAAAAACATTTATATGAGTCACACATAAGCTATCAAAGAGTAAAAAAAGATTAAAAGTAAGGAAAAATGAAGGAGGATAGCTCTGAATTTCAAATAATTAACAGTAAATGTAAAAAAAAAAGTCAAAATTAGAAAAACTGCTGGGCCACACTTACCCTTCTTCTACCCATAAAATTAATTATTTCAGGACTGACATATTTATAGGCACTAAAAACCATTGGTTATTTGGGAAGAACACTTTAACACAGTCTCAAATTATAACTCCATAGATTCCTTTTAAATTACAAAGAACAATGGTATTATTACTCTGGGGATCTCTGACAGATGCTGCTTTTAAAAAGTAATCAATTTAAGTATGATCAGTAGCAAGGAGAAAAAATGAAATTATAAGCCTCCTATTGTGATAAAATAGGAAGTACATAATATCTATGAGGACCTTTGTTTTCAAAATGTTTAACCTGGATGTCAGAAGGAAGAAACAATCATTTCAGACAAGTTAAAAAAGATAGGACATTTTACCAACAATTTGTCATAATTCTTCAAAAGATAAAAAATATTATAAGAAACAAAAACTATTGGGGTACTGGTTGAGATTAAAGGAACATAAAGAAACTTGACAATCAAAGACAAATACATGGAACTTGAATGGGTTTCATATCAAAAAGAGCTATACAGATATAAATGGCATTTTTTGAATAATTAAAGAAATATGAATATGAAAAATATATTAGGATTTCTGGATCATACTGGATGTCTTACATAAAACAATGTTAACATGGTTATGTAAAAAATTACATTTATACTTAAAAACAAGATAATAAAGTATTTCAGGATAGGGACATTTGAGTCACATCTGCACAAAATCCTGGATTCAGGGATACAGAAAAGTTCTTAGAAAATCCTGACAGAAGAAAAAGAAAACAAAGGGTGCTGTCAGATAATAATATTCATCTCTATAAAAAATAGAGCAAATTCTAGAAATTCTTTAGGAAAACAAATAATACCTCAAAGTTTATACATAAACAAAGAATAATTTACTATAAAGGCAAAAGATAAGCATATTTAAAGATTCAATATAGTTGTAACAAATACTTCCTTCCAAATACCAGAACACAAAAGTTAATAGGACAAGTAATTATAGAAACAACAGCAGGAGGACTTGTACTCAGTTTTTAATTCAAATTAATGTAAAACTAAGACTAACACAAGAGTGGGCATAATGGTTGCACAACATAGTTTACAATTTTAATAACAATAGTGTAGAGATTTTTTTTAAATGAAGAATAGGGAGAGAAGATTAAAAAATAGAAAGATAATACAAGTTTCCCTCACTATCTGATAGTACAGTATTCCCAAGAAAACTTTTGTAAGCCAAAATGGCATGAAGCAAAGAAACAATTACCACTAATTTATATGGAAAAAGTCTTGCACATTCCTGAACCCCAAAAATAACCTCTCAGGCTTTATTTTAATATCTTAGGGCACATCTTGATAATGGATGCATCAAGTCAATTGAGATAAAACATACATGCTCATAGGCACAATTCAAAGCTCTGGAAGATTGACGATGAGATGCTGAGTGGTCTTGGGGAACAGAGCTTGGTGTGCCCACTCTTGCTGTTTAGGATGTGAGCTGCCTCTATGCCTCTATAACACCTTGCTGCAAAATAAATGCCAAATACTTTTTTTTTCTTTTTTCCTTGTCTCATAAAAATCAGAACTCCTATTTGGATTTCATTTGGTTGTTGAAAATAGGCACCAAAAAAACTTTTGTAAATGTGAAGTGGTATAACGCAAACTTTCCAAAAGTAGGGATATCTCTATATGAAAGGTGAGGGTCAAAAATGGTATGAAAAATATAAATAGATATATTGGAAGATATAAAGAAAACCACAGGAAATACTATAATCAAATAAAACTGGGTAATGGAACAGAAAGTAGGAATAAAGGATCAAAATTCAAACACTGAAATTTATCAGAATAAGCATGAACATATTCAACAATTATAAAGGAAACACAGAAAACATACTAAAAAGATATAACACATGTGGACACCAAACAATTACTAAAAGCAGAATGAAAAAAAATAAACAATTATGATTAAATATCCATGCCATATCAATAAATATAAATGTTCTAAGCTTTATCATAAAAAATGATTTTCAGAATTGATGATAGAGCATAATTCTTCAAAATCATGAATTCAAGAGATTCTGCAAACCTCAGGGCTTTGGAAGTGTTAAAAGACAACAGCATGGGCAAAAGCCTACTCACAAATGAAAATGAAAGCAGTGAACAAAATCATTCTATCAGCAAAACAGAATTTAGGTAAAAAGAAAATGTTAAAAAGAGATGGTGTGGGACACCTGGGTGGCTCAGTTGGTTAAGCAGCTGCCTTCGGCTCAGGTCATGATCCCAGCGTCCTGGGATCGAGTCCCACATCGGGCTCCTTGCTCAGCGGGGAGCCTGCTTCTCCCTCTGCCTCTGCCTGCCATTCTGTCTGCCTGTGCTCGCTCTATCCCCCTCTCTCTCTCTGATAAATAAATAAAATCTTTAAAAAAAAAAAAAAGAGAGATGGTGTATGTTTTACAATGACAAGAGTACAGAATACAAATAAGATTGATTAGTTATGATGATCTGTATAAGAAATAACATAGTATCAAAACTCATAAGTAATATATGAGAGATAGACAAAAACACATTAGATGGCTTTAGTTCACCTCTCGCAACTCTCAAAAGATAAGAAGGAATAAAATAAGGTCAAAACAATAATATAAAATGATATAAGATCAAAATAGCATGTTAATTGTCTTGAACAGCATTTCTTTAAGATCAGAAAATACAAATATTGACATAATAGTAAAACTGACCCATATTAAACCACAGAGAAAACCTTGGAAGTCTTCAAAAATAGAAATAATACAGAGTTTATGCTATGATCAGAGCTCAATAAAGCCAGAAGTTAATAACAAACAACAACAACAACAACAACAACAACAAATGTATACTATATCAAAAGGTTTTTCTAAGTCTTAAAAATTATTTGGGGTAATTAAGAAATCAAAAATGAATTTTATAATAGCTAGAAAACAAGAAAATAATAAACATATTAAACAGCAGAACCTATAGAATACAGCTAATAAATACATATGGTCAAAAATATTTTAATAAAAATTGATTTAAGGTGGAGGTGTTAGCCTACTTGCATCCACAGATAGAGTATACTGGCAGAAAATCAGTAAGGAGACCATGTCTTTGAATGACACATTAAACTAGAATACACATTCTTTTGAAGTGCGCATGCACCATTCTCCAAAAGAGATCATATGTTAGGCCACAAAACAACCCCTATTAATTTACGAAGACTGGACTATACTATATATCTTTTCCAACCACAGTGGTATGGAACTAGACATCACTCACAAGAAACAAACTGGAAAAACACAAATATGTGAGGCCTGAACAACAGGATCCTAAACGAACAATGGGTCCATGAAACAATCAAAAAATTTAAAAAGAATAAGATAAATGGAGACAAATGAAAATACAAACACCATGGTTCAAAATTTGGGGGACACAGTAAAACCAGTTTTAAGAGGGAAATATATAATGATATAGGCCTACCTCAAGAAACAAGAAAAAGTTTAAGTAAACAATCTAATCTTATACTTAAATGAACAGAAAGAAGAATAAACAAAACCAAGGTGAGTGGGAGAAAGGGAACAATAGTGATCAAAGGAGAAATAAATGACATTGAAACCAAAAACAAAACAAAACAAAGAAAAAAAAATCAATGAAACAAAAAGCTGGTTTTTTGAAAAGATGAAAAGAATTAATAAATTCTTAGATTCATCAAGAAAAAAAGAGAAAGGACCCAATTAAATTAAATAAAAAACAAGAGAGAAGCAAAAATTGATAACACAAAAATACAAAAGACTATGAGAGAATACTACAAAAAATTGTATTTCAACAAGTTGGACAATCTAGAAGAAAGACATAAATTCCTAGAAATATAGTCGTTCAAAACTGAATGATGAATAATTAGGAAATCTGAACACACCATTTACTAGTAATGAAATTAAGTTGGTAATGAAAAAACTACCAGAAAATAAAATACAGGACCAGATGGACTCAGAGGTGAGTTCTACCAAACACTTAAAGAATTGTTTAATACTGGGACGCCTGGGTGGCTCAGTTGGTTAGGCAGCTGCCTTCGGCTCAGGTCATGATCCCGGTGTCCTGGGATCAAGTCCCGCATCAGGCTCCTTGCTCGGCAGGGAGCCTGCTTCTCCCTCTGTCTCTGCCTGCCACTCTGTCTGCCTGTGCTCACTCTCACTCCCTCTCTCTCTCTGACAAATAAATAAAATCTTAAAAAAAAAAAAAAAAAAAAAGAATTGTTTAATACTTATTTCCTCAAACTATTAAAAAAAATAGAAGAGGAAGGAAAGCTTCCAAATTCATTCTATGAGGCCAGCATTACCTGATAACCAAACCAAAGACACCACAAAAAAAGAAAACTACAGCTCAATATCAGTGATGAACATAAATACAAAAATCCTCAGCAAAATATTAGCAAACTGCATTCAATAATACAATAAAAGAATCATTCAACTATGGTTAAGTGAGTTTTTTCCCCAGGATGCAAGAATGGTTTCAATATTTGCAAACCAATCAATGTGATACTACATCAACAAAGGATAAAAAAATGAAGCATAAAAATCCTACAATCATCTCAATAGATGCAGAAAAAGTGTTTGACAAAATTCAACATCCATTTATGATAAAAAAAAAAACAACCCTCTAAAAGTGGATTTAAAGGGAACATACCTCAACATTATAAAAGCCATATATGAAAAACTCAAAACTATCACCACACTCAATGGTGGAAAATGAAGAGCTTTTCCTCTAATATCAGAAACAAGAAAAGGATCCCCACTCTTGACACTTTTATTCAATATAGTACTGGAAGTCCTAGCTATAGCAATCAGACAAGAAAGAGAAATAAAAGGTTCCCATATTGGTAAAGAAGAAGTTAAAATGCCACTATTTGCAGATCACATACTACACATAGAAAACCCCAAAGATGGCACTAAAAACAAAAACAAAACAAAAACTACTAGAAGTAATAAATTAATTCAGTAAAGTTGTAGGATACTAAATCAATACCTAGAAATCAATAAATTATTGTAACAATTATTAATGTAACATTTATTACACTAATAACAAAGTATCAGAAAAAAATTAAGAATTCAACTTACAACTGCACCAAAAAGAATAAAATACATAGAAATAAATTTAACCAAGGAGGTGAAAGAACTGCACTCTGAAAATTATAAAACACTGATTAAAGAAATTGAGGATGACACAAACAAATGAAAAGATATTCCATGCTTATGGATTGAGAGAATTAATATTGTTAAAATGTTCACACTACCCAAACCAATCTACAGATTCAATGCAATCCCTACCAAAATACCATGGATATTTCCACAAAGCCAAAGCAATTAATCCATTTGCACAGAACCACAAAATACCCCAAACAGCCAAAGCAATCATGTGAAAGAAAAACAAAACTGGAAGTATTACAATTTCAGATTCCAAAAAATTTGATTACAAAGTAATCAGAACAGTATAGTATTGGAAAATAAATAAATAAATAAATAATAAACCAAAACAACAACAACAAAAAGTAAACAAACAGATCAATGGAACAGAATAGAGAGTCTGGAAATAAGCCTGTGCTTGTATCATCAATTACTCTATGACAAAGGAGGCAAGAATATACAATGGGGAAAAGATAGTCTCTTCAATAAATGGTGTGGGAATGCTACATGTAAAAGAATGAAACTGGGCCACTTTCTAGCATCACACACAAAAATAAATTCACAATGGATTAAAGACCTAAATTAAATGTGAGACCTGAAACTATAACAAGTCTAGAAGAGAACAGAGGTGGGAATTTCACTGACACAGAACACAGCAATATTTTTCTAGATTTGTCTCCCAAGGCCAGGGAAATAGAAGCAAAAACAAACTACTGGAACTACATCAGAATGAAAAGCTTTTCTACAGTGAAGGAAACCATCAACAAAACAAAAGGCAACCTACAGCAAAGAAGGTATTTCTATAGTGAAGGAAACCATCAACAAAACAAAAGGCAATCTATTGAAAAGAAGATATTTGCAAATGATATATCCTATAAGGAGTTAATATCCCAAATATATAACAAACTTATACAACTCCATACCAAAAAAAAAAAAAAAAAAAAAAAAAAAATCTGATTCAAAAATGGGCAGAAGACCTAAATAACATTTTTCCAAAGAAGACATACAGATGGAAAACAGGGACATGAAAAGATGCTCAACATCACGATAATCAGAGAAATACAAATCAAAGTCACAATAAGATATCACCTTATACCTGTGAGAACCACTAAAATCAAAAAAAGAGAAATGAAAAGTGTTGGTGAGGACATGGAGAAAAAGAAAACTTTTAAACTATTGGTGGGAATGTCAATTGGTATAGCTATTGTGGCTCATGTAAACAAAATATAATAATAATCCTATATTAATACCAGAGTTAATGAATTAGAAAACAGAAAATCAATCACTTTGGTTCTTTGGAAGACCTAATAATACAGGCCTCTCAACAAGGTTACTATTGGTGCTTTGGGTAGGAGGTCATTTGCTTTATGTGGATTTGTGATGTTAAGTGAAGAAGTAACTATTATCTCTCAGTAATTGTGACAATCAAAAGGCCTACACATTTTCAATGCTTCTGAGGGAGGGAGTTCCCTCAGTTGATAACATTAAGATAAAAGTTTTGATAAAATAATAAAGATCAAAGAGACAGCTGATGCATTAATAAACAAAGTTAAGAAAATAATCAGTGATACAGATACAAAGTTAAAAAAATTAATCTATGTGTTAGTTTGAGTTTGGCCAGAAGCAGGTTCTCAGACAAGGATTCTGGACAAGTAGTTTATTTGGGAGGCTCACAGCATCAGTAGCATAAAGAAAAAACAAAGAGAAAACATTCTATAAAGAACTTCATCAAGACAGCAGTCACCATGGGGTGGTAACTAGAGCTTTAACTGAGAAATAGTCTAAAGCCCAAGCTTCAGATTTACCTTGCAAACATGTGGTGAGGGAACAGGAATACATATACACTGACTTCCATAAGTCATTGTTTGAATGGTGCTCCCAGCAGCTGTTAATTAATTCCTAGGCATTTCTAGGCTGCATTCCACAGCTTAGACAAAGCTTCATGCAAAGAGATGCAAATGATGACCAGAGAAGTGCTGAGAAATAGAGGCAGGGTACTGGCTGCTCAATAGACAACTTTGCTCAAATTTGCATAAGAATGTGAATAAAATGAAATTTTTTCAGGATAATATTAAATTATTAAAGCCGAACCCCCAAAATAAAATCTAAACAGACCAATTGCCATAGAGATAAAGGAGAAAATACCTAAGCAATTTATTACTCCCATTAACAACTCCTATGTTTAAAATGCTTCTGAGTAAAGCAAAAGAATGTATCAGTGAACGCAAACAGATATTGTGTTCCTGGTATATATACTCAGTTTCCTAAACATGGCAATCTCCCTAAGTAATCTATAAATTTAACTTAATCCCAATTTTAAAATACAGCACAGTAATTATCAGGTAAACTACACAAAAGTAAAAGAAAAATAATGCAGAAAATTTAAAGCATAAATAACCAGGAAAAATATGAAGGTAGAGAATAATGATCTGTTACTCTATCATAAACACCCTGTAATTAAACTTGGTTGTTATTAATGGAATAAGCAGACACAGAAAGAAATGAGGACACTGGGAAATATATAGACAATCATACACACACATATATTTATATAGACATCCAATTATATACATATACACAAACATACATATACATAGTATATACATAGCAAGAAGTACACAATCATGTATGTATAAATAATTGCAAATGTGTGCCAGTAAATGTTTAATGACAGGTTCACAGAGGAGAAAAATGTCTTGATTTTTAGCATTTTAATGTAAAAATTTTTACCATGGCAAATTTCAAGTTTTAAATATGATGTTACCAACCATAGAATTGGAAAGAGATGTGTAATAGCACATCATTGTACAGTATTTCTATCATACTCTTCAATAGTTATAAATAACCTCAAGAGCATTACTAGTAAAATATTTAGAAAGTGATATGTTTTTAATATTTATTATTTTTGTTTTCCTTATTTTTTTGTTTAATTACTTTTTAAATTTTAAGCCAATATAATTTAATTTTAATAATGACTTTGTTTAAAAACTGGCTTTATAAATCTAAGAAATTTAATAATTTGCTTCTCAGAACCAGAACAAACCTCATCCAGCAAATCACAACACACACAGAAATTTAGGATGCGATGATTTTGAAAATAAAATGAGCTATTATATGAAAACTGTTAAGGGTAAGCCTGGCCCATAGAAATGTTCTTATGTATTAGCTTTTACATTAGTATTTGGTGTACGGTAAAGATGGCATTTCAAATTATTAGAAAAATAAATTATTCTATTGATTAGTCATCTGAAAAATAATAAGCTTGATTTCTATTTCAAGTTACTACCAAAATAAAGCCCAAATGATTAAAAATTTAAATGTAAGAATGAACAAATATAAAAGTATTAGAAAAACATAACAGCTTTTTTATTGTATTCTTGGGATGTGAAAGAAATTTGGAAGTATTATCTCTCCAGAAGCTATAAAAAGAAATATTGATGAAATTCATTATATAAAAATCTAAATTTTGTGAATAAACCACATATAAAGTGAAGAAATAAAACAAATGATAAAAATACTTGCAACCCACTACAAAAAGAGATTAATTTTCTTACCAGATAAATAACTTAATATATGAAGTGATTTCTTAAGTATATATGCTGCTGAAGTGAGCACTGAAGTGATTTCTTAAAAACCAGTAAGTAAAAGTCCAACAAACCCGTAAAAAAAATGGGCAATGAAACTGTTCAAATTCACATTAAAATAATAATATACTATTCATAACCTATCCATCTAGAAAACAACAAACTGCTTTATTACTCAGTGTTGGTGAGATGACCAGACAATGAGTATTCTTATAAATTGTTGGTAGAGTATAAATTGGTACATTCTTTCTACAGTGCAATCTGACAACATTCCACCAAATTTTAAAAAAGAAAAACATGCATGCTGTTTGACCTAGAGATGCAACTCTATTAACTTATCCTACAAATATCTTGCTATAAAAGAAAATTTTTAAAATAAATTAATGTAAGAATAAAATGTAATTTATGTAAGAATGTCCTTTGCACATTGTTGATCATAGGAAAAGATTAGAATCACATAAACATTACATTCATATAATGGAGTTCTATGTATTTAATAAGAATGAAGTAGGGGGTCAAGGCATATTGGTAGTATAGTATGGGCCTTCATTTCATCTGGTCTCTTGAATTTAGTTAGACAATTATCAAACCATTCTGAAAACCCATGAATTCAGTCTGAGATGTAAGAAAAAGATATCTGGAACTCTACAAGCAGAAAAGCAGCTGCTTTTTGCAAGGTAGGAGGTGCAGAGATGTGAATCTGAGGGGAGTAATTGGACGATAAACAGAGGGGGGAAGGAGTCTCCATAAGCCAGCTACTGGAAATTATATAACCCTGGAGAGCAAAATCAGAACTCTTAGAAATTTGCTCCAGTGAGAGATATCCCTGTCTGAAAAGGGGTTCAGGGGATTAAAAGGGCAGAATTCTAGATAAGTCAGTGTGATCTCAGACCCCAGAAGTCACAGAACTAAGGGGGGTGCTTGAGCTGGTAGAGTGCCCAGCCAGGGAGCAGAGAAACTCCTTACTGTCAATAAGCCCAGGAGAGGACTCTCACCTCTGGTCACCATAAACTGCTAGTCAGACCAACTGGGTGACCACTCTCTGCCTGGGCACTTTGCAAAGAACTGTAATGTTCAGACTGTCTGCCATCCCCTGGGAGGGGTGGAATGGGTACACCCACAAATGGGCAACAGCTCTCTGGGAGACAGCCTATAAAGGACAGCCATAAAGGAGCAATTATACACATGATCCTGTGACAGCTCTCAGTGCTAGGGTACTACAAAGGGCAGTAACATGGGACCTTTGGACTCACCCCCCCCCCCCAGTTGGATCACTGTGGGCACACACCACAGGTGTCTGTGGAGTTTGGCACAAACAAAAGTAAAGATCATGTATCCCAGAGGGTTTACTGAAGAAGGGGGACCATGATCTTTTGGATCTGGGGCTAGAAATTGGGGCATGGTCATTTTTATTTTGATCCTCTAAAGAGGCACAAAAAGCCATCAGGGAACAAAAGCCACACAAGAGGACAGCTTACACTGAGCCCAGCCCACTGGTAAGGGGCAGTGAAATTCTGCCCAGGCAAAGACACCTGAGAAACAGCACTGCAGGCTCCTTGCCCAGAAGATCAACTGGGAAAACAGGTGCACAACTTGTTTATTGATCCCAAAAGATGGTAAAACTCAAGCACTTGGGGAAAATAGTATATAGAACTTGAGGATTTTTTCTCATGATTCGTTTATCTTTCAGTCTAAAATTTTCCATTTTTTTTTCCCTTTTCAACTAGTTTATTTTATCAACTTTTTTTGTTTTAATTAACATATAATTTATTATTTGTTTCAGCGTACAGGTCTGTGATTCATCAGTCTTACACAATTCACAGCACTCACCATAGCACATAGCCTCCCCAATGTCCATCCGCCAACCTCCCCATCCCTCCTACCCTCTCACCTCCAGCAACCCTCAGTTTGTTTCCCATCAACTCTGTTTTTAAGTCACTTTTTAACTTTTATTTTTTACATCTACATTCCATAGATTTTTGTCCTTTTTTCACTCTGTTAAATTTTAATTTTTTTTAAGATTTTATTCATTTGACAGACAGAAATCACAAGTAGGCGGAGAGGCAGGCAGAGAGAGAGAGGAGGAAGCAGGCTCCCCGCTGAGTGGAGAGCCCGATGCGGGGCTTGATCCCAAAACCCTGGGATCATGACCCGAGCCAAAGGCAGAGGCTTTAACCCACTGAGCCACCCAGGCGCCCCTCAATTTTAATTTTTGTATCTATTTAAGTTTTGCTTTCTTTGCAATTTTGAGATTTAGTGTTTTCTAACACATGGACCAAAGTTCACTCGGGAAGAAGTGGATCACTCTGCTTTGTCTACCCTGTGAGATTATATTCTCTTTTCCCCGCCCCCCCCCTTTTTAATTTTGTTTTGTTTTGTTTTTGTTTGCTCTTCTGAATGTTTCAGACTTGTATATTGTGTATTTTGCTTGGGTAGTGGTTGATATTTTTAATTCTGCTCGCTCGCTCATTCATTCTCCTCTGGACAAAATGACTAGAAGGAGGAATTTACAACAAAAGAAAGAACCAGAGGTAATGTTCTCTGCCACATATCTAATTGATATGGATTTAGGTAAGATGTCAGAGATGGAAGTCAGGATAACAATTATAAGGCTAATAGCTGGGCTTGAAAAAGGCAAAAAAGACACTAGAGAATCTCTTAGTGCAGACATGAAATTGAATCAGACCAAAATTAAAAATGCTATAACTGAGATGCAATCTAAACTGGATGCTCTAATAGCTAGGGTGAATGAGGCAAAAAAGAGAATAAATCATCTAGAAGACAGTCAAGGGAACGGAAGTTGAAGAAAAGAGAGAAGAACAACTAATAGCTCATGAGGAAAGGCTTCAAAAAATCAATGATGTCATGAAATGTACCAATGTCAGAATTATTGGGATGCCTGAGGGTAAAGAAAGAGAAAGGGTAAGATGGTATATTTGAGCAAATCATAGCTGAGAACTTCCCTAATCAGAGGACGTTAACAAGCATTCATGTCCAAGAGGTAAAGAGGACCCCTCCCAAAATAAATAAAAATAGGGCAACACTCTGACATATAATATGAAGTTTGCAAATTTTAAAGAATAAGAGAAAATCCTGAAAGCAGCTTGAGACAAGAGGCTTCTTATCAACTGAAAAAGGAATAGCAGAGTAACATCAGACCTATCCACAGAATCTGGCAGGCCAGAGGGGCTGGCAAAATATATTCAGGGTACTAAATAAGAAGAAAACACAGTCAAGAATACTTTATCCAGTAAGGCTATCATTCAGAATGGAAGGAGGGATAAAGAGCTTCTACGGCAGACAGAAATGGAAAGAATATGTAACCACCAAGCCAGCTCCACAAGAAATATTAAGGAGCATCCTTTAAGTGAAGAGGGAGCCCAAGAATAACATAGACCAGAAAGTAACAGAGACAACCTACAGAAACAAGAACTTTACAGGAGATACAATGACCCTAAATTCATATCTTTCAATACTTACTCTGAATGTAAATAAGCTAAGTGCTCCAATCAAAAGACACAGGGCATCAGATTGGATAAAAAATCAAGACCCATCCCTATGCTATCTACAAAAGACTCCTTTTAGACTTAAAGACACTTCCAGACTGAAAGTGAAGGTGGAAAATAATTTGCCATGCTAATGGACCTTAAAAGAAAGCTGAAGTAGCAATCCCCATATCAGACAAGTTAAATTTTAAATCAAAGACCATAGTAAGAAATGAGGAGGTACACTATATCATACTTAAAGGGTCTATCCAATAAGAAGATCTAAAAATTATAAATATTTATGCCCCAACATGGGTGCAGCCAATTATATAAACCAATTAATAATCAAAGTAAATAAACATATTGATAACAATATATTAATAGTAGGGGACTTCAACACCTCACTCACAGGAATGGACAGATCATCTAAGCAGATGATCAACAAAGAAATAAGATCTCTGAATGATACACTAGACCAGATGGACTTTACAGATGTACACGGAGTATTCTATCCTACAACAACAGAATACTTATTCTTCTCAAGTGCACATGGAACTTTCTCCAGAATAGATCAAATACTGGTCACAAATCAGGTCTCAACCAATACCAATAGATTGGGATCATTCCCTACATATTTTCAGACCACAGTGCTTTGAAACAAACTTAGTCACAAGAGAAAATTTGGAAGGAATTCCAATACTTGGAGGTTAAAGAGCATCCTACTAAAGAATGAATGGTCATCCAGGAAATTAAAGAAGAATTTTAAAAATTCATGGGAACTAATAAGAATGAAAACATATCTGTTTAAAACCTTTGGGATACAACAAAGGTAGACTTAAGAGGGAAGTACATTGCAATACAAACCTCTCTCAAAAAATTAGAAAAATCTCAAATACACAGGCTACCCATACACCTAAAAGAGCTGAAGAAAGAACAGAAAATAGAGCCTAAAGCAAGTAGGAGAAGAGAAGTAATAAAGATTAGAAAATCAATGACATAGAAACCAGAAGAGCAATAGAACAGATAAACAAAACCAGATGCTGGTTCTTTGAAAGAATAAGATCAATAATCCTCTAGCCAGACTTATCAAAAAGAAAAGAGAAAGGACCCAAATGAAATCATGAATGAAAGGGAGGAGATCATGACCAACACCAAGGAAATAACAGATAATTTTAAGAACATCTTATGAACCCTCCTACACTATTGGTGGGAATGCAAACTGGTACAGCTACTCCAGAGTACGAAGCTTCCTCAGGAAGTTAAAAATAGAGCTATCCTATAACTCAGCAATTGCACTACTGGGTATTTACCCCAAAGCTACAGATCTAGTGAAAAGAAGGGGCACATGCACCCTAGTGTTCATAGCAGCAATATCCACAGTAGCCAAACTGTGAAAGGAGCCAAGATGTCCTTCAACAGATGAATGGATAAAGACGATGTGGTTCTTATATACAATGAAATATTACTCAGCCATCAGAAAGGGTAAATACCTACCATTTACATCAACGTGGATGGAACTCAAGGGTATTGCACTAAGTGAAATATGTCAGTCAGAGAAAGACAATTGTCATATGGTCTCACTCATATTTGGAATATAAGAAATACTGCAGAGGATCATAGGGGAAGGGAGGGAAAACTAAATGGGAAAAAATCAGAGAGGGATCAAACCATGAGAGGCTCTTAACTTTGGGAAACAAACTGAGGGTTGCAGAGGGTAACTGGGTGATGGGCATTAAGGAGGGCATGTGATGTAATGAGCACTGGATGTTATAAGCAACTGATGAATCATTGAACACAACATCTGAAACTAATAATGTGTTGGCTAATTGAATAAAAAAAAAAAAGAATGAAGCACCCCCCCATGTGATTATATAGAAAGATTTATGATTTACTGCTCAATATAATAAATCAAAGTTCCAGATAGCATATATAACATGCAACTATTCATATACATATATGACTCTATATGTTATATATATAAATACATATGCTTTCATATGCACAAATTGTCTATGATTATACACATGTGAACTTGTAACCAAAGGTAACTCCTAGAAGTAGAAATAGATGACATGGGAAAACAACAGAAGGAAGACCTAATGTTTATGTTGTATAACTTTTTTCATATTTTGAATTTGATACTGTATTTATTTATTAACTCTTAAAAAGTCAGTAGAATAATTTTAAAAATAGATATAAAACTCAATTGGACTCAAGAAAACTTAAAAGTAAATTAATTAAAAGAAAATTGGGTGGTTATTCCAGGTATTTTAAAAAGTATCTGTATATTGTTCCATAAATGCAATTTATCTTGAGATAAAAATCTTGCTTGAGAATTCAGCATTGTTGATTACTTTTATGGGTAAGAATTTGTCATTATTGTTGATGATCAAATACAATGATGTTGATGTCCTAATGTTCAGAAGGCATAATTTAGTTTGGGGACAGTTCAACTTTTCTCTGCAGAATTCTCTGTGCAAATCTCAACATGAGTAGAATTGGTTTAAATGGCCAAGAGGCAAGGAAGCAACTTGATGGTCTCCACAAGTACTGTTACTGTGTAATGTTATATTTCATAGCATAGATTATATATTTAGAAGTTTAAATTCAGGGAAAAACAAATCAAAACCTCGGCAATCATGGTTAATGAGAAGGAACCCATATCTGGTGAATTGATCAAATGTAAATTACAAGTCTAAGTCCATTTCTATTTCCATCATCATTAAAAAATCACATCATGTAAAAAAAAAATCATATCATGTAACTAAGAGATACACCATCACAGTCAAATCTCCCTCAACTCCACCCACCCAGATGTTTTCATTTAGTAACCAAGTAGTTAGAGTTAGAGCTAACATAATTCCCAGATTTGGAGAAAAATTCTCAAAGGTAGTTATTATTATTAATAACATTAATAATACTATTGGATTCTCTTCATATGTTCATTTTTCTCTATTATCATAAATGAATTTTTAAAACACAATCTGAGGCACCAAAAACGACATACTACTTTGTAGAATTAGTGAAAAGCAACAGTTCCAACAGATGAAAAGGGAATGTCCAACAAATCGGAATGGACAAGCTGGTTTAAGCAAAAATAAGAATTGTCCCAATCTCATTCTTATCCTGGTGAATCTTAATTAGACTTATGGTAAGCTGTGTTACTGTTAATAAGGATTAATGTCATAGTGATAAGCAGAGCATACAAATCAATAAATGCTGCCGTATCAATATATGAACAGAGACACAAATAGCCATTTCAGTTCTTAGCAGTGAACTCATTATAAAGTTAAATATTTGCTATGCTAAGGATTTGAAATACCTTGAGAAGCAGAGGGAGTCATACTTATACTAAAGGACAGTGCAGTGAAACTTCACAGATAAACGTAACCCTTAAATGATTTACAAACTTGTCTTTGGCATATTTTGCAACTCTGACACAGTTTGGAGTCTTGTCTGTAGGTATTTTGGGAGTAGAATGATGATTAGCCAATCAATATAATGAGTTTTTGTTAATTATTACTACAAATTGACTATTGAATTGTTTCCCTATCTGAGGGAATAGAATAGGCACTTGAGCTTATAGTATTTATTGAGGAAAAAGAAAAAGAAAACATAAAACAAGTATAAAGTAACATGTATCATTTAAGGTTAACTTTGAATTCAAGGAAAAAAGACCTAAAAAATAGTGACTTAAACAAGAGTGATATTTCCTTTAAAAAGAAACTAAATTCAGGCTGTGTGTTTCCTGTGATAGAAGGAATCCAGGAGTTTCCTGTTCTCTACTCAGTCATCCCTTCAATTTGATCCCGAATTTCTTGGTCTTGGACAAGTCCTGTTCAAAGTAGTAGATGGGGGGAAGAAGTGGAAGGGTATGCCTCTTCACTTTGAGGAAGTTCCTTGAAGTTAACATATACTACTTCTCCTCAAACCTCATTGAACTGCACGTAGTCACATGGTCATATAAAGCTGCAAAGAGTTTAGGAAATGTAACCTTCACCTGGTTAACAATGTAAATGAATAAAAATTGAAGACTCTTACTAAGGAACATGAGGAGAATGCATATCAGGAAATAGCAGCTTTATGTATATTTCATCAGTTTTTCCACTAACATCTTTTTTTATTGCAGGATCCAGCTTAGAATATAACATAGCATTTAACTGTCATGTCTCTTCAATCTCCTTGAATCAGTGACAGTTTCTTTTATTTGTTTGTAATGAATGTGAATACTTTCTTTTCTTTTTCTTTTTTTTTTTTAATTTAATTTTATTTTTTCAGTGTTCCAAGATTCATTGTTTATGCACCACCCCCAGTGCTCCATGCAATACGTAACCTCCTTAATACCCACTACCAGGCTCCCCCAATTCCCCACACCTCCCCTCCAAAACCCTCAGTTTGTTTCTCAGAGCCCACAGTCTCTCATGGTTTGTCTCCCCCTCTGAATTCCCCCTATTCACTTTTCCTTTCCTTCTCCTAATGTCCTCCATGTTATTCCTAATGCTCCACAAGTGAAACCATATGATAATTGACTCTACTTGACTTATTTTACTCAGCATAATCTCCTCCAGTCCCGTCCATGTTGATATAAAAGTTGGGTATTCATCCTTTCTGATAGAGGCATAATATTCCATTGTATATATGGACCATATCTTCTTTATCCATTCTTCTGTTGAGGGGCATCTTGTCTCTTTCCACAGTTTGACGATTGTGGCCATTGTTGCTATGAACATTGGGATACAAATGTCCCTTCTTTTCACTACATCTGTATCTTTGGGTAAATACCCAGTAGTGCAATTGCAGGGTCATAAGGTATCTCTATTTTTAATTTCTTAAGGAATCTCCACACTGTTTTCCAAAGCGGCTGCACTTGCATTCCCACCAACAGTGTTAGAGGATTAACCTTTCTCCACATCCTCTCCAACACATGTCGTTTACTCTCTTTTTAATTTTGGCCATTCTAACTGGTGTAAAGGGGTATCTCAATGTGTGTGTGTGTGTGTGTGTGTGTGTGTGTGTGTGTGTGTGTGTTTAAGTTTTTTTTACTTATTTGACAGAGAGAGAGAGAGAGATCACAAGTAGGCAGGCAGAGAGAGAGAGGGAGAAGCAGGCTCCCTGCTAAGCAGAGAGCCCAATGTGGGGCTCGATCCCAGGACCCTGAGATAATGACCTGAGCCAAAGGCAGAGGCTTACCCCACTGAGCCACCCAGGTTCCCCTCAATGTGGTTTTGATTTGAATCTCCCTGACGGCTAATGATGATGAACATTTTTTCATGTGTTTCTTAGCCATTTGTATGTCTTTTTTGGAGAAGTGTCTGTTCATGTCTTCTGCCCATTTTTTGATGTGATTATCTGTTTTTTGAGTATGAACTTGAATGCTTTTGAAGGGTACTTATTGGTCATGTTATTTTTTTAGAATGTCTTTCCATTTGATTTTTCTGGTGTTTTCTCTTGATTAAATTGGGGCTATGGATTTTTGTGAT
Organism: Mustela lutreola; assembly: GCF_030435805.1. Taxonomy (NCBI): domain Eukaryota; kingdom Metazoa; phylum Chordata; class Mammalia; order Carnivora; family Mustelidae; genus Mustela; species Mustela lutreola. The sequence goes on along the minus strand of NC_081300.1, from coordinate 31,897,828 downwards.
AACATCTAAGAGTTGAAGAGTCCTTCTAATTGCATCATATCTGGAAATACTCATTAAAATGGCTTATTCCTGGTGATGTTAATCTTGATCACTTGGTTGTGGCATTGTCTGCCAGATTGCTTCATTATAAAATTAACTAATTTTTCTTTCCATACTCTATTCTTTGCAAATGAGACTCTAAGTCCAGCTCACAGTAAAAGAGAGAAGAATTAAGCTCCACCTCCTGAAGGGAGGAGTATCAAATAATTTGTGAACATAAGTAAACTACCTCAGTTATTAATACATATTATCAGAAATTACGTTAAAGATATGCAAATTTCCTATCTCCCCTTCAAATTTCACTTACTAATTTTAGCTTTCATCAGTGGATCCTGCCTGAAGTAATAATTACTGTGTTGCTCTAGTGATGTTTTCTTTCTTTCTTTTTTTTTTTTAAAGATTTTTTATTTATTTGTCAGAGAGAGCGAGCGAGAGCGAGCACAGGCAGACAGAGTGGAAGGCAGAGTCAGATGGAGAAGCAGGCTCCCTGCAGAGCAAGGAGCCCGATGTAGGACTCGATCCCAGGATGCTGGGATCATGACCTGAGCCGAAGGCAGCTGCTTAACCAACTGAGTCACCCAGGCGTCCCACTAGTGATGTTTTCTATTTCTGTTATTCCTTATACATTTATTTATTGAAATTCTTCTGGGAGGAAGGTTGTCACATAATAATTATTTAATTTTTATTTCATTATCAATTATTATTCAATCATCAATTTATATAAGTATATGTCCATGCATATTTGAGTTATAATCTAATGCTTTTTGTATTTATTCTGTTCAAATTATTGTTGCTCTAGCCACTGGAAGTTCTTTCATACTGAACCCCATGTCCTTTTGATATAACCTCTCCTTTTATTTGTACTTCCTTATCTTCTGGAACTACTAGATGCTACAGAATTGTTTGCTGTTTTCTCTACCTAAACTCTAGAATCAAATATTTGTGGTAACTTTATTTAGAGAATGGCATTTTCAAACCAAGATCTGAACACTGGATGTACTTTTGCTACTTGGGTGGACAAAGTCTCTCAGTGGACAAAGATATGACATAGGTATGCCTACCAATCTATATATCCACACTCTAATCCAGCAAAGCAGGGTTCCCTATTTTCTTCTGTCCTTGCTTATTTGTAACTTCCATCCTGATAGTGACAAAACTGGTTCTTGTTATCAATAAATTATTTCTTTGTTTAGCCCTGGTAAATAGGTAAAATAATATCAAAATTACTAACCTATTCCTCTGTGAAAAGCAAATTTACCAATTGGAGTAGAGTGTTTTATATATATGGTTACTTTTTCATTTAGCCTTACAGTATCCAGTCAGAGCACTGTTTGCCAAACTGATTTAGTTCAGCTGTTTTCCCCCCCATCCTTTCAGTAAAGTAATGTCATATATTTGCAATTCAAATAGTCATTTGTCATAGTCCACACTCTATTCTAAGAACCCCCAACAATCTGGTGACTTGTTTTGTTTTGTTTTTCAATTTGTATATAGTAAATTTCACTGTTTGTGATGTACACTTCTAAGGGTTTTGACAAATATGTCAAGTCACAGTATGAAACAAAACTATTCCATCATCAAAAATCCCCTCTATTACTCTTTTGTAGTCAACCTGTTCACAGTCCAACCTGACAACCACTGGTCTGTCATCCATTCCTAAAGTTTTGCCACTTTCAGAACACCATATTAATGGAATCACACAATACATAGTCTTTTGAGTCTGGCTTCATTCACTGTGAAAAAAATATATGATTCCTCTGTTTTTGTGTGAATCAATAATTTGTTCTGTTTTATTGCTGACTAGTAGTCTATTGCATGGATATCTAATTTGGGTACTCACTCATCTGTTTATCGGAGTAGAGAGAGGTTCTCTCTCTAATTTTCTGAAAGGGATTATTTAGAATTGGTACTGCTTCCTTCTCAAATATTTGAAAGAACTCATCATCATCATTGAATCCAACTGGATCTTTTATTTTTTAAATATTTTTAGCTATAAATTCAATTTCTTTAATAGATATAGAATAAATCAGGTTAGTTATTTCTTCTATAGTGAGATTTGATAGTTTGTCTTTCAAAAAAGTAGCTCATTCATGTCAAATTTATGTTCATAATGTTGTGGCAGCATTCTCTCATTATCCTTTAATGTTTTGGGATCAGGAATGATGTTCCCTCTTTCCTAATATTGATAATCCATGTCTTATCTCAATTTTGTCCTAATAAACCTGGCAACAGAGTTCTTAGTTTTGATGATCTTATAAAAAAACAAGTTTTGGCATGTCACAGAATTTCTTTATTGATTTTCTCCTCTCTGCCTTATTGGTTTCTGTTTCATTTTATGTGCTTCCCTTCTTTCTGCTTCCTTTGTTTAATCATGTCTTACTTTCCCCAGTATTTCTAAAATAAGCATTTATTTTTCACAAGAACTTAAATTTTGTTATTGTATCTTTGATATTAGTATGTTTCTCACTGCTTTTAATATTTTCTTATTCTAGTATCTTCTATCTCTTTGTTTCTTTTGCTAAGTCAGTTGTAATTCTTACTACTGCAATTTTGATGATTGAGTCTCAATTTCTGTTTAGTATTTTCTTTCTTTTGTGTTAGGATTTGGGCAATTTTATTACATATTTTTTTTTCTATTTATTCCTATTAGGGTTTGTAGTACTTATTTAATTCATGGTTTGAATTTGTTTTCCCTTTTGAAAATTCTCAGACATTTTGTCTTCAGATATTGCTTCTGCTCTCTCTCCTTTTCCTCTCATACAGAAATTGAGGATACATTATACTGGTACATTGTATATCTTGTGTACTATTATAATGTTATTTATTTACTTTATTTCTTGGCTTTATTTTGAATATTTATAGCTCATGTATCTTCTACTTCACTAATTCTCTATTCTGTTGCATCTAACTTCTCACTTATTCTATCATTTAGTTCCTACTTTTAGTTACTTGTATTTGTTTCAATTCTAAGATATCTATTTTGATCCTTTTTGTAGTCTTAATTTCTCTGAAAAATTCTTAGTCTATGCTTTTATTTTCTTGCATTTAGTAAGCATAATTATTTTAAAGTCATATCTAATAATTTCTCTATTAAAATGACTAAATTTCTCTCTATTATCTGTCTTCTTCTAGCTTTTGATAATACTGTTTCATCTCCTCAAGCAATTGATTATTTCTGAGTCAGATATTATTTATTTAAAAAGAGGTAATTTCAAAAATCAGTTAATAATATCTTCCTGTAGACACCCCCAAAATATATACATTTCTTTCTTTCTTTCTTTTTTTTTCTTACAGAAAACTATCAATGTTGGTCAATGTGAATTAGATCAGAGATATTTTTCTAATCTGGATTTCAATTCCCAAAGGAGATTATCTCTGTCCTATATTGATTCTTACCACATAGACTACAGCTCCCTCAGTCCACAGTGTAAGGCCCTAATTATAGTTTTGAACCCCAGTCCCTTTAACTCATCAAATTTCTCTTTGGTTTCTCTGCCTTTCAGTTTCCTACTTTCAGTATTGATCAATACCTTAAGAAGTAGTAGCTTCAAACACTTCTTTCTCTTTGCTAACTTTCTTTGTCTCCTAGATCTTGGTCCTGCAATTTTTCAGTATTTTTACAGTTTCCCTGTGTCTTTAAATATATATCTAAAAAATATTTTGTCAAGACTTTATAATCCTCAGTGAAAACACTGATCCAAATTACTTACACCATCATTATTAGAAGCAGAATTTTACATATAGAACATTACAGATACATATTATTTTTCTTCCTGAAATGTTATTTGTTTATCTTTTATCATACAAGGTAACAGTCCAAGTATATCTCAATTCCTACCCTTTTCTACCATTGTAATCTCATATTAATATCACATGGAAATTTAGTTACAGAATTTTATGGAATAATTAAACCCCAAATTGCTATTTTTTAATTTTTTTAAAGATTTTATTTATTTATTTGACAGAGAGAAATCACAAGTAGGCAGAGAGGCAGTCAGAGAGAGAGGGGGAAGCAGGCTCCCTGCTGAGCAGAGAGCCCGATGCGGGACTCGATCCCAGGACCCTGAGATCATGACCTGAGCCGAAGGCAGTGGCTTAACCCACTGAGCCACCCAGGCGCCCCAACCAAATTGCTATTTTTATCAAAAATAAATTTTATATATTTTTTACCATTGTTTTCTGCAGCTTGTTTTTCCCTTACAGTTTTGGTTTTCTAGAATCTGACAATAATTCTTAGAATTACAGAGCTAAAGACAGGGAAAATTTGTGAATTTTTGTCTTCCTTTAGGTAACTTTATTTTACCCTTATACTTGATCAAATAACGTAGGGGGATGTGAGTGTCTAGGCTTACAGCTTTTCCTTTAACACTTCAACTATATATACACATATAGATACAAAATATATAATTTGCATTATAAATATATCTTTACTTTAACCTGCTTTTATTTTCTTCTTTGACTCTGAGGTTTTAAAGTGTGATTTGGCTATCAGTGTTTTGTTTTGTTTTGTTTGCATTATTCCATGTCACTTGGACATCCCTGTCAATTAGGCTACTCCTATCTTGATGCATTTCTTCATAGTTTTCAAATATTATTCTTTTCTTCCCTTATGGATATGTATTAGATTAATTTTGATATTGAAATGTATATCCTTAACTTTTTTTCATATTTTTTATTTCTCTATTTCTACTTGATTCATTTTTATGGCATCCTTTCATCTTGTCTACTGTAACTTAATTTGAGATTTTCCTTGTCTACTTGATATTCATATTCCATCAACTGAATAAATACCTGGAAGCTTATATGTTGTGTTCTTCTAACCACCTATTCAGGGTTTTATTGTTGTTGTTGTTGTTTACATCTACTATAGTTTCTTTGAATTATAAGCTATCAAAGTGGTTATTTTTAAATTACTTTTGATTTATATATGTTCTTCTCTTTCTTACCACTCTGTGTATCTACCACATCTCATGCTTAGTTTTACTCATTTTAAATCCTTACAGAGTTATTCAGTTAGATCCTTTACTTCGCTACAAATTTTTCTTATAATTTTCTCGTTCAGTGTATCAGTTGTTTTTAGATATCTTTTGCTTCCTCTTTGTGAGTTTATGTATGCTCTTAAGCAAACCTTTAAGAATATCAGTTTCCTCTTATGAAGTCTGCCTGGACCATGGAAAAAAATACACTGGCATGGCAAGAGGTCCTAGTTGAAAGACAGCATGGTACTGGCACAAAAACAGACACATAGATCAATGGAACAGAATAGAGAGCCCAGATAGACCCTCAACTCTACAGCCAACTAATCTTTGACAAAGCAGGAAAGAATGTCCAATGGAAAAAAGACAGCCTCTTCAATAAATGGTGCTGGGAAAATTGGACAGCCACAGGCAGAAAAATGAAATTGGACCATTTCCTTACACCACACACAAAAATAGACTCAAAATGGATGAAGGACCTCAATGTGCGAAAGGAATCCATCAAAATCCTTGAGGAGAACACAGGCAGCAACCTCTTCGACCTCTGCCGCAGCAACATCTTCCTTGGAACAACGCAAAAGGCAAGGTAAGCAAGGGAAAAAATGAACTATTGGGACTTCATCAAGATCAAAAGCTTTTGCACAGCAAAGGAAACAGTTAACAAAATCAAAAGACAACTGACAGAATGGGAGAAGATATTTGCAAACGACATATCAGATAAAGGACTAGTGTCCAGAATCTATAAAGAACTTAGCAAACTCAACACCCAGAGAACAAATAATCCAATCAAGAAATGGGCAGAGGACATGAGCAGACATTTCTGCAAAGAAGACATCCAGATGGCCAATAGACACAAGAAAAAGTGCTCCATATCACTCGGCATCAGGGAAATACAAATCAAAACCACAATGCGATATCACCTCACACCAGTCAGAATGGCTAAAATCAACAAGTCAGGAAATGACAGATGCTGGCGAGGATGTGGAGAAAGGAGAACCCTCCTACATTGTTGGTGGGAATGCAAGCTGGTGCAGCCACTCTGGAAAACAGCATGGAGGTTCCTCAAAATGTTGAAAATAGAACTGCCCTATGACCCAGCAATTGCACTACTGGGTATTTACCCTAAAGATACAAACGTCGTGATCCAAAGGGGCACGTGCACCCGAATGTTTATAGCAGCAATATCCACAATAGCCAAACTATGGAAAGAACCTAGATGTCCATCAACAGATGAATGGATCAAGAAGATGTGGTATACATACACAATGGAATACTATGCAGCCATCAAAAGAAATGAAATCTTGCCATTTGCGACAACATGGATGGAACTAGAGCGTATCATGCTTAGCGAAATAAGTCAAGCGGAGAAAGACAACTATCATATGATCTCCCTGATATGAGGAAGTGGTGATGCAACATGGGGGCTTAAGTGGGTACGAGAAGAATCAATGAAACAAGATGGGATTGGGAGGGAGACAAACCATAAGTGAATCTTAATCTCACAAAACAAACTGAGGGTTGCTGGGGGGGGGGGGTTTGGGAGAAGGGGGTGGGATTATGGACATTGGGGAGGGTATGTGCTTGGGTGAGTGCTGTGAAGTGTGTAAACCTGGTGATTCACAGACCTGTACCCCTGGGGATAAAAATATATGTTTATAAAAAATAAAAAATTAATTAAAAAAGAAAAAAAAAAGAATACTGCAGAAAGGAATGAATATTATCATATGGATGCCTGCACTGGTGTTTCTTTACGATCAATTGATTCTCATTCTTACTAGAGAAACTCATCACATAAGGCATGGCTCTGATGCTCTATCCTTAAGTTCTGCCAGACATCATGAAATATTGTTAAACAGCTTTTCTTTTGGGGATCAACATACTTTGACTTGCTTAACCTGACTGCAACCACTATAGAATCTCCACCGCTGTTAGTTGTCTGTTAGGCCCCTCATATCAAAGGTCCCTCTGCCTTTTCCAGCATATAGGAAAAACTTATAGCATGTATTTAGTATGCTATCTTTCAACTGGACTCATGAATCTAGGGTGGTTTTTTTTTTCTTTTTTTTTTTTAGAGAGGCAGGCAGAGAGAAGGCTCCCTGCTGAGCAGAGAGTCCTATGCAGGACTAGATCCCAGGACCCTGAGATCATGACCTGAGCTGAAGGCAGCGGCTTAACCCACTGAGCCACCCAGGCGCCCAATCTAGGGTGTTTTCTTATGCATAGCTTTACTCATTCCCATAAATTTCTAATCATATTGCATACTAAATCCTGCACTTCAGTGTTAATTATAAAATTGTGCCATTAGGCTTATTCAAAGTTTTGTGCAGTAAATATTTGTAAAATATCTGTCTGGTATTCAGTTTAGGGGCTGTACCTTAATTAATCTAACAAATTCTTAATAGACTAGTTGACAATTTCATCTTCCAGAAAGGTAAGGAACTGATAGGAAAACTATGTCTCTAGTCCTAATTACACATAGTACGGAGGAATAAGTTGTTGAAATGGAAATGATAGGGACCTTGGGAGAAAGTGATCAAGATATCTTTTAGAGCCTGATAGCCAAGAAAGAAATAAAGATTTTACCTTAGACTACAAAGACAAATTGCAAACCGTTCAAATAAATCAATAAATAAGGATATGTTTACATATCTTTAGTTTAAAAACAAAACAAAATTCAAGGGATTCCTGGGTGGCTCAGTTGGTTAAGCATCTGCCCTCAGCTGAGGTCATGATGCCGGGGTCCTGGCATCAAGCCCCATCTCAGACTCCCTGCTCCACAGGGAGTCTGCTTTCCCCTCTGCCTCCCTACCCCCACCCTCCCTCTCATGCTTGTGTACTCTCTCTCTCTCTCTTCTCTCAAATTAATTAATTAATTTGTTACTCAAAAGAGTAACAGAATTCTCATGAGTAGATTTGTGATTATTCTACTAAATAGTATGGAAGACCCGTTTTTAAAACCATACTGGCAAAAAGAATAAATTGGAAGTAGCCTATGAGATAAGTGAAGTTTTACTGGCAAAAGTTAAGATTTTTAAAGATCATGTGCTCCACAGAGCAACAAGATAATTTTATAAGAGGGTAACATATTTCTGTCTGATATGCGCAGATATGTATCTCAATGTTATCCTAAATGTGCATTAAGTGATGCTGAGAAAGATTATTAAGTTTGAAATGAGATAATTTGGGCTAAAAATTCTTGGATCTCTAAAACTTGATCCTAGATATATGTAAAGAAAGTAAACATTAAAAAATGATCAACAATAAAAAAGACACATAATATGAAGTTGATCAGAAATAAAAAATAAATTTTATTGTACAAGGGTGAGATTTCACTGATCCTTTTTCTATTATTTTTTTTCCTTTTTTTAAAGATTTTATTTATTTATTTGACAGATAGAGAGAGATCACAAGTAGGCAGAGAGGCAGGCAGAGAGAGAGGGGGAAGGAGGCCTCCTGTTGAACAGAGAGTCCAATGTAGGGCTCGATCCCAGGACCGTGAGATCATGACCTGAGCTGAAGGTGGCTCATGACTGAGCCCCCCAGGTACCCCAGATCCTTTTTCTTTCTTTCTTTCTTTTTAAGATTTTACTTATTTATTTGACAGACAGAGATCACAAGTAGGCAGAGAGGCAGGCAAAGAGGGGGAAGCAGAGCTCTATGTGGGGCTCAATCCCAGGACTCTGGGAGCATGACCTGAGCCTGAGGCAGAGCCTTTAATCCACTGAGCCACCCAGATGCCCCCCTTATTCTAAATATAATTTTAAAAATCATTTTTTAAAGCCTATCTGTCTAAACTTTATCTTATTTTGATGTCATTCTTGATCGTTTTTGCCTTTGATTTACATATGAATTGGATTTTATTTTTGATCCAGTACATTTATTGAAAAATGATCAATTCACCTCTAGGTAGATATTAATTTATACTTGATTATTCACAATTCATGTGTTTTGGTTAAATTCTTTTGAAAATTTCTTTTATGGAAAGTTTCAGTGCTGAGAGCTAATGTGACCACTTATAGAACACAAATGCTTTACTTTTGCTTGATAGCTTTAATCTAATAGAGCTTTGATGCTTGTCAATCATTCCTTTTAGCATTAACTCTTCTTTTCCATTTTCATTTTCTTCTAATACAATGAATGCCAAGATTTTTAAGATGTTGTGTGTTTATGACTATAACTATGTTTTTCAGACATTACCAAATTCTATTTGGTCATATGCTTGAGGAACACTCACAATGTGGCACCAAAGACAAAATAGATGCATTTGGTTTTTCAGTGTATTAGAGAAAGAGAAATGTGCAGAAGCCTATTCTATAGCTATTGTTGATTGGGCTCTCACTATTTAGGATTACTCTAAGGAGATGCTTCGTCATTTGTTGGGTGATCTGGCTAGAGTTTATTTGAAATATCTTTATGAGCAGAATCTTTATCTAGTCGGCCACCACATTTCAGATCCTGGGAAAGGCAAACTGAAGAAGAGGTGTATTTCATTAATGATTCCTGTTTATAAACTATGAAATAAAGTCTCTTTTGATGTCATCTTTTACCAATTTTTTTTCTGGAAACTTCTATAAGTCAAGGATTTAAAGAGGCAAGTTAGGCTTCATGCATGACAAGATTCTTTCTCTCTTGCCTGATTAAAATGAGAGAAAGAGAGAACCCCGAGAGTATTTTTAATACATTTTCCCCTGACACTGCATAAATCTAGGAACATTTATATGCTAATCAAATCAAAATAGGAATTATTAGTGACTGGAGAGCCCCAACATGGCTGTTATTTTCCCATCAACATATGATAACAGCTCTGACGCTGAATTAAGGAGCTGAATATTATATAAGCCCCAAAAGGTTATAGTACATGACAGGTTTAAGCAATATTAAAACTAGAAACACTGCCCCACCTATTACATATTTATTCGGTATTACAAATTGTAAATATTTAAAAATACACAAAGATACAGTGTGAGTAAATTCTTAATGTTTAATGAAATTATTCATGATATACAAAGAGTCAAATAACTCAACAAATACCATGAAGGTTAATGCATGCGAATGAATCTGAAGAGTCCAGCAACAAGACTAACACACTGTGTCCTTTCCTAAGATGATCATAAAATGGAATTAAAGTAACCTAATTTTCATGGTTAAAAAATACCTCTGGGGATAAAAGGAAGGAACTTTCACTGAAGACCTACTATCAGCTAATCAAGATCCAGTGTCAGGTGTCCATCCTACGCTGGAATCCATTGATTCTTTGTATTGTTCACATTTTAATAACTTTTAAAGAGAGAAACCTGGTACCTTCTTAAAATCAATATATTTAGCTTGTCTTTGGGCAGTTTATTTTATTGCCTCTTAAGAGGTCAGTTGCTGGTTGGGAAGATCTATCATATATAATCTCAGATGAGCTAATAATGAGAAATTCAAGAAAAAGCCAACAAAAAGAGCTGGTGTAATGGGCTCAGTGGGGACATTTTTATTTTGATTTCCAGGGTTTCTAGCGTTCTTATTTATAAGGATCACAAATCATAATATAGCAAGTCTAAGTTTACACTTCCCATTTTTAATGCTGCAATGCCCACACACAAGAAAAACCTTATCTGCAATGAATGGGTAAGAAGAGTTTCCTTGGCAGACTCAATTTGCATCTACATTCAAAATGCCATTTTCAAGTTCCTATCCTAAGTAGCAATAGCGAAATTGCTCCAATGTTTACAGAGCCTTAAGGAACTAAGACAGACAAGACAATTGTGAATAAGTTTCAGCTCATGTCCTCTGAAAATTCCAATATTTATAACACAAGATGAAAATTATTGGAAAAAGTATTGGTTGAAAACAGAATGTTATAGCTATCCCCAGATAGTTTAATTGCTAGAATATCATCTTTTCAATATTTATCCATATATCCATCTGTGCATTCTGACTATATGTACATATCTATATATATATGTATATAAATAGATATATACATATAAAATTTTTATTTTTAATTGAATAAAACCCTAAAGTTTATGTAAAACTCCATTTTCTAGAATCAAAACAGTCATGTTGGATTTGCATGTGTTTTTCACATTTTCTAAAATGCATCTCTGATCATTCAATTAGGTATATTTTGTTTTCAATGTAATAAAATCAATATTTTTTTTTAAAGATTTTATTTATTTATCTGACAGAAATCACAAGTAGATGGAGAGGCAGGCAGAGACAGAGAGAGAGGGAAGCAGGCTCCCTGCTGAGCAGAGAGCCCCATGCGGGACTCGATCCCAGGACCCTGAGATCATGACCTGAGCCGAAGGCAGCGGCTTAACCCACTGAGCCACCCAGGCGCCCAAAATCAATATATTTTAAAAGAAACAATATTTGTAAGCAAAATACTCACTTAATTGGAGAATAAGTTTAATTTTTGAATGCTAATCAGATAGAAATTACTTAGCTTTCATCAAATGGGTAAGATTTTATGAATCTTTTAAGACACAGTTTTCTTATTTAAAAGGAAGACAGAGACTTGGTTTCTGATATACAAAGTAGAGGTAGCAATACTACCTCACTTACAGACTTGCATTATCTAAATTACTAACAAGCACAGGGCCTGGTTTCTAAAAACAATGCAATAGATTGTTAATTACATGTGCTAATACTTTGGTAATGGTCAATACCTTTATTTAAAAATGGATTGTGAAAATTGGTCATATTGCTTGTGGACTTAGCAGCAGGAAGTTAGCTCCACAATGCCACGTAGAACGGAATAAGTAGTCATAAAGATCATTTTTTTAATCCTCGAACTTTTCTTCAATCCTGAATATTTAAACAAAAATTATTCTGTACAGTTAGATGAATACTTGGAATAAAGTTTTCTAAATGTTGCAAAGAATAATCCTGTCATGTTACAAATGTTGTCTGTACTGTTCCCTACTATACTTCAATATCTTGCAGAATCTGAGATACAAAGGAAGTACTGAAATATATTTGTGGTATAAATTAATTGACTAGAGAATTTTTATTCAAGGGTTACTCAACCAAGGATGTGTTCTGTTTTTACTTAATATTCAGAGTATACATCAGAATGAGATTAAAGTCCAATCTTTTGTGGGTCTCATACATAAACAAGAAGAATGATTAAAAGCTTCCAATGGGGCCAGCAACACCTATTAAATACATTTCTGAAAAGTTAGCCCAGCATTCAAAGTTCTTCACAATTTATCTTTTGCTAAATTTTTAATCCTTATCTCCTACCACTGTACCACAACCAATGCATACCATTTTATCAGACTAACATTCATTTCCTCTGTGACTTCAGCCATGTTTTACTTAGTACGCAGAACACCCTTCTTAATTCATGTATATAGAAAAATTGCTTCCATAATTCAAAGTCCAGATAAAATATCATTAGTACTGTGAAGACTTTCTAAGTTCCTGCTGAACATTAATCACTCCCTCTTCTGTATCCCATAGTCATTTTACCTATATCTAATGTATTTATTATTATATTTTATTATACATAGTTTTATTTGTAATGGGACATAGCCATACACTTCTTTAAGGTAGTATTTTTGTTGATATGTTCATGTTTGCACAATCTGCACTTAACATATTCACTGCTATTTAATTTCAGCTAATAAAATTTTTGATTCACTGAATTAGATTCAGAAAGAGGAAGCAAGTAGAAGAGAATGGAAAATGAAGTAATACCTCAACATCTTACAATTCTAAATACTCAACTAAAATTCTGGTTGCTTGCAGGATGATTCAAATTCAACCTTTTTAAATTAAATTGTGAGTTTTAGTGGGTAAATAATCACTCTATCATAATTTTCTGCAAAAATGTGATGGGATTGAAATGTAAATCGGGGCATCCATCACACTTCCTGCTATTGAGGGCAAAATATCCTGCACCTCTGGATTTCTCAGATTAATGGATATGTCCTTGTTGTCTTTCTCCTTACCGAAGAAAAGTGTACCTTTGCTCTGAAGAATATTCTCAGCAATTGCAAGTCATTAAAATTAAAAATAGTGATGAAAGAAATGAGCAGAAATAAACAATGAGCAATTCACACACTAAAAACAGTGACATAAGGTGGAGAATAATGGAAATGAAAAAAATATATATATAATGATGACTGGTTGACAGATTGCTGTCGTTTTACTCTCTGGGGTTTTGTCACAACCTTCAGTAGGGAGATAACATTGAACATCTGGTGGACAACCAGTGCGGAACCTCAATGAAGCTGAGCGTGTGCAACAGAAAAGGAATGAGCTTGGGGCTGTGGCTCATCTCATACATATCTAAGAAAATAAAATGAGTCAAGATAGTATTAAATAATAACAGGTGCCTTCTAGGAAAACATTTGAATCATGAAATACAGATCTTTCTCTGGTACCAAATAGTACAAAAGCCAACTGAAAAATGTTACTCTCATTTTTTGTCATGTTCTAGCTATCAGATTTGGGCAACATTTAACTTCAGTAAGTCTTAGTTTTCTCACCTACAAAATATGGAAAATAATAATTCTCAATATAGTAACTTCTACTATTATATCAAATGACATGATATCATTGCCCGTGTTTTGCAAACTACTAAATGAAGATAAGATAACCAGTGCTTTTTTTCTTATAATTATGTTATCACCCACTGCTTTGCTTGGATTTATATATTTATGTATTATTGATATTTAAAAACTAGTCTCCCGGGGAGGAGTCAGGATGGCGGAGAAGTAGCAGGCTGAGACTACTTCAGCTAGCCGGAGATCAGCTAGATAGCTTATCTAAAGATTGCAAACACCTGAAAATCCATCGGCAGATCGAAGAGAAGAAGAACAGCAATTCTGGAAACAGAAAAACAACCACTTTCTGAAAGGTAGGACCACTGGAGAAGTGAATCCAAAGCGATGGGAAGATAGACCCCAGGGGGAGGGGCCGGCTCCCGGCAAGTGGCGGAGCAACGGCGCACAAAATCAGGACTTTTAAAAGTCTGTTCTGCTGAGGGACATCGCTCCAGAGGCTAAACCAGGGCGAAGCCCATGAAGGGTCAGCGTGGCCTCAGGTCCCGCAGGGTCACAGAAGGATCGGGGTGTCTGAGCGTTGCAGAGCTTGCGGGTATTGGAATGGAAAAGCCGGCTACAGAGATAGAGCCGACAGTAAGCTCACAGCTCGGTGTTACCTTGAACCGGTCGCAGGCTCGGTGAGCTTGGAGCGTGGCCGGAGGTCAGGCAGATGGGAATAACTGGGCGCTGTTCTCTGAGGGCGCACTGAGGAGTGGGGCCCTGGGCTCTCGGCTCCTCCGGGCCGGAGACCAGGAGGCCGCCATTTGTATTCCTGTCCTCCAGAACTCTACGGAAAGCGCTCAGGGAACAAAAGCTCTTGAAAGCAAACCCGAGCGGATTACTCACCCCCGCCCCGGGTAAGGGTGGTGCAATTCCGCCTGGGGCAAAGACACTTGAGAATCACAACAGGCCCCTCCCCCAGAAGATCAACAAGAAATCCAGCCTAGACCAAGTTCACCTACCAAGGAGTGCGGTTTCAATACCAAGGAGAGCAGCAGAATTCCAGAGGAGGAGAAAGCAAAGCACAGAACTCATGGCTTTTACCCTGTGATTTTTTTTAGTCTTGCAGTTAATTTAATTTTTTTCTTTTTCATTTTTTGTTTTTTTTCTCACCTTCTGGTAAATTTTTTAACTTTTACCTTTTTCTTTTTTAACGTTTTTTAACTAGTTTATCCAATATATATATTTTTCTTTTTTATATTTTTCTTATTTGTTTTCTTTTTTTAATTCTTTTCTTTTCTTTTTTTACTTTTTTCTTTTTTTTTTTTTTCTTTCTTCCTTTTTGAACCTCTTTTTATCCCCTTTATCCCCCCTCATGATTTGGGATCTCTTCTAATTTGGTTAAAGCATATTTTCCTGGGGTTGTTGCCACCCTTTTAGTTATTTTACTTGCTCCTTCATATACTCTTATCTGGACAAAATGACAAGACGGAAAAATTCAACACAAAAAAAAAGAACAAGAGACAGTACCGAAGGCTAGGGACCTAATCAATACAGACATTGGTAATATGTCAGAACTAGAGTTCAGAATGACAATTCTCAAGGTTCTAGCCGGGCTCGAAAAAGGCATGGAAGATATTAGAGAAACCCTCTCGAGAGATATAAAAGCCCTTTCTGGAGAAAAAAAAGAACTAAAATCTAACCAAGTTGAAATCAAAAAAGCTATTAATGAGGTACAATCAAAAATGGAGGCTCTCACTGCTAGGATAAATGAGGCAGAAGAAAGAATTAGTGATATAGAAGACCAAATGACAGAGAATAAAGAAGCTGAGCAAAAGAGGGACAAACAGCTACTGGACCATGAGGGGAGAATTCGAGAGATAAGGGACACCATAAGACGAAACAACATTAGAATAATTGGGATTCCAGAAGAAGAAGAAAGAGAGAGGGAGCAGAAGGTATACTGGAGAGAATTATTGGGGAGAACTTCCCCAATATGGCAAAGGGAATGAGCATCAAAATTCAGGAGGTTCAGAGAATGCCCCTCAAAATCAATAAGAATAGGCCCACACCCCGTCACCTAATAGTAAAATTTACAAGTCTCAGTGACAAAGAGAAAATCCTGAAAGCAGCCCGGGAAAAGAAGTCTGTAACATACAATGGTAAAAATATTAGATTGGCAGCTGACTTATCCACAGAGACCTGGCAGGCCAGAAAGAGCTGGCATGATATTTTCAGAGCACTAAACGAGAAAAACATGCAGCCAAGAATACTATATCCAGCTAGGCTATCATTGAAAATAGAAGGAGAGATTAAAAGCTTCCAGGACAAACAAAAACTGAAAGAATTTGCTAACACCAAACCAGCTCTACAGGAAATCTTGAAAGAGGTCCTCTAAGCAAAGAGAGAGCCTACAAGTGGTAGATCAGAAAGGAACAGAGACCATATACAGTAACAGGAAATACAATGGCACTAAATTCATATCTCTCAATAGTTACCCTGAATGTTAATGGGCTAAATGCCCCAATCAAAAGACACAGGGTATCAGAATGGACAAAAAAACAAAACCCATCTATATGTTGCCTCCAAGAAACTCATTTTAAGCCCAAAGACACCTCCAGATTTAAAGTGAGGAGGTGGAAAAGAATTTACCATGCTAATGGACATCAGAAGAAAGCAGGAGTGGCAATCCTTATATCAGATCAATTAGATTTTAAGCCAAAGACTATAATAAGAGATGAGGAAGAACACTATATCATACTCAAAGGGTCTGTCCAACAAGAAGATTTAACAATTTTAAATATCTATGCCCCCAACATGGGAGCAGCCAACTATATAAACCAATTAATAACAAAATCAAAGAAACACATCAACAATAATACAATAATAGTAGGGGACTTTAACACTCCCCTCACTGAAATGGACAGATAATCCAAGCAAAAGATCAGCAAGGAAATAAAGGCCTTAAACAACACACTGGACCAGATGGACATCACAGATATATTCAGAACATTTCATCCCAAAGCAACAGAATACACATTCTTCTCTAGTGCACATGGAACATTCTCCAGAATAGATCACATCCTCAGTCCTAAATCAGGACTCAACCGGTATCAAAAGATTGGGATCATTCCCTGCATATTTTCAGACCACAATTCTCTAAAGCTAGAACTCAACCACAAAAGGAAGTTTGAAAAGAACCCAAATACATGGAGACTAAACAGCATCCTTCTAAAGAATGAATGGGTCAACTGGGAAATTAAAGAAGAATTGAAAAAAATCATGGAAACAAATGACAGTGAAAATACAACGGTTCAAAATCTGTGGGACACAACAAAGGCAGTCCTGAGAGGAAAATATATAGCGGTACAAGCCTTTCTCAAAAAACAAGAAAGGTCTCAGGTACACAACCTAACCCTACACCTAAAGGAGCTGGAGAAAGAACAAGAAAGAAACCCTAAGCCCAGCAGGAGAAGAGAAATCATAAAGATCAGAGCAGAAATCAATGAAATAGAAACCAAAAAAACAATAGAACAAATCAACGAAACTAGGAGCTGGTTCTTTGAAAGAATTAATAAAATTGATAAACCCCTGGCCAGACTTATCAAAAAGAAAAGAGAAAGGACCCAAATAAATAAAATCATGAATGAAAGAGGAGAGATCACAACTAACACCAAAGAAATACAAACTATTATAAGAACATACTATGAGCAACTCTATGCCAATAAATTTGACAATCTGGAAGAAATGGATGCATTCCTAGAAACATATAAACTACCACAACTGAACCAGGAAGAAATAGAAAGCCTGAACAGACCCATAACCAGTAAGGAGATTGAAACAGTCATTAAAAATCTCCAAACAAACAAAAGCCCAGGGCCAGACGGCTTCCCGGGGGAATTCTACCAAACATTTAAAGAAGAACTAATTCCTATTCTCCTGAAACTGTTCCAAAAAATAGAAATGGAAGGAAAACTTCCAAACTCATTTTATGAGGCCAGCATCACCTTGATCCCAAAACCAGACAAGGATCCCATCAAAAAAGAGAGCTATAGACCAATATCCTTGATGAGAAGTGGGTGGGATTATGGACATTGGGGAGGGTATGTGCTTTGGTGAGTGCTGTGAAGTGTGTAAACCTGGTGATTCACAGACCTGTACCCCTGGGGATAAAAATATATGTTTATAAAATATAAAAAATTTTAAAAAAAGAGTTAATAAAAACAACAACAACAACAAAAACTAGTCTCCCATATTAAACATTCTTCAAGTTATTTAGTGGCCTTAGCTGTCTTTCCATCAGCAACTTCACTAGATGTTGCTGTTTTACTCCAGGTTTTAGTGACAGATTTTTCTTTTCCCTTCTAGCTGCCATTACCTATTATCAGTTGTGTCCTAGTAAATATTTAATAACTGACTTCTCTGTCTCTTGGGGGAAAACACTGATTTGTAACATTTCATAATTTCTTTGGTGTAAACCCTCCAACTATGGATGACTTAACGCTACCAAGATGACATCATGCTGCAGAGATGGAAGACTTGTGCACAATCATTTCTCACCAGCTGGTAAGAGGTACTCTAACACACCACTGCCTCATACTCAGTATAAACTAATTTTTCCTAAGACTTGATGAAAAATTGGGAACTTATCTAATTTCTTTCTCAACTTGCTGTCTCTGAAACAAATTCTTTCAGGTTTTTACTAAAAAATGCTGAAAAATAACTGAAAACTAGTGAGAATAATAAATAATTCAATATAATATATGATATATATCAATATAATAAGTA